>NC_060912.1:9961157-10228657 GCF_014805685.1 Silurus meridionalis | reverse complement strand
ACGTGTATATAAATACGTGCGTGTGCATGTGTGTGTACCTGAGCGTAGTAGTGCAGCTCAGCGGGTTTAACAGTAGGATGAGAGAACAGAAGGCGGCTGATCAGTAAATGGTACCAGGTTCCCAGCAGCTCTTTCTGTTCCAACAGAGCGTCCTCATCACCAACCAGAACCTGAACACATGCAGCGACTCGTTTATTAAAATCTCTAAACAGTTAAAAAAACTTGATATATTTCAAATGAACTTATTATGAATTATTACGGGTTCAAGCTCAGAAATCCTTTTGTAATTGTAGGGAATATTTTTATTATTATTATTATTCGTCCAATGGCCCTAAAGGTGTGTAAAGATTTTTACAGAAATCGGCCACATGGGGGCGATATTGTGTTTTTCAAGTGTATAAATGATAGTATATTGCACGATTTTAGAAACATACACTCAATCTTCATATCATTTAAGAGACCTCCTCAGGCTGAGCAAATTCGCCGCAAGGATCACTGCTGCATATCAAATGGTTCATTAATTATTCTCAATTATGATAAAAACCTACTTTTACAAACTAGTCCAAGGTTTTTATGCACGATCGGAAACAATCCAGTGCAGACATGTTAGCTAGACAGTAAATATCAATAATTAAACAAAAAAAAAACCCCAACAACTTTTGACTCAACCTTGCAAAGAGTCATTAAATCGTAAAAATAAGCTCAATCTTTAGTCAAATAAAAAAAAATGTGGAGCTTGACCTCTAGGTGGTGCTATAAAACATAAAAATGGCTATAACTAGGCAACTGTTCATCCAATCGACCTGAACATTGGCATGCAGTGTCTCTGTCCAATGTCCTTCCTTATGAGCTTAAATGCCTTCAGTGCTTGAACCCTGGTAATCAGCTATATTTATTATTATTATTATGAAGGTTGGACAAGGCCTCGCCTTGCAGATGGTCTCCAGCTGACGGTTGCTGGCGAAGGAGTTGTCCTGGAGACATCGGTCGCACTCTTCGTGCCAGTGCCTCCACTTCATATCAAACTCTGTGAGGGTCTGAGTGCTGCCGGGCTACACACACACACACACACACACACACACACACACACACACACACACACACACACACACACACACACCAATTTAAATAACCAGCATTGCATCTGCAGCAGGATCGGTTTCACACGTCGCTATCTGCTGTAGATTCAGTGTATTTGTGTTAATTTGGAGGAAACATATAAATGTAAATTATATATGGGTATAAATGCAGTCCTCACGTTAAACACTGGCATTTTGTGCAGCAGGCTGTCCATGAGCTGATACGTGGCTCTGGATGCCGGCTGGAGAGACGCCTGTTTCTGCAGAACCTGTCGAGCCTCGTCCATGCGTCCCTGCAGGACAAAACTAATCACCTACACACACACACAGGGAGAGAGAGAGAGTTAATACTGTGCATCAGATTTTGTTTAAACTGGCTGATGGAGAATGAAAGGTCACAGTACCACGTCCCAGTAAGCGTGATGACGTGCGGGGCTTTCGCTCTGCAGGACCTCGCGCGCCTTTTCATCCACGTCAGCTTTGTGTAAACGCACCCAGTCCAGCAGGTGCAGCAGCAGAGAGCCGGCTAAACGCAAAAACACCAACACATTTCAATAACATTCGAGTGTACAATAGTGTGTGTGTTTTACAGGCTGCTGTAAAACCTCACTGAGGTGAACCGTGCTCACAGTGTGGGTATAAAGTGTGAGGTAATTGTGTGAATGTGAGTCATTGGAGGCGACTTTACCCGGGGCTGCGTCGATGAAAAGCACTTCACACAGATTCCAGATCAGCTCGATCGCTAAGAGAATGGACACCTGAATATATCCACAGACGCACACGTTAATCCCTACAACTTTTTAATATATACAATATTATTATTCTAGATTTCTATCATTCTAATTAATTATATATTTAGATTTACAAATAGTTACTGTGTACGAGTGTGAATCAGTACCTGGTTACTGTACTGTGTGTCTGTAGTCGATACTGTAGAGAGAAGAAGAGCGTTAACTTTGGTCAACAACAACGCACACAAACACACACACATTTACACACACTTACCTGCGACCTGCTGCAGTTCTTCCATACAGGCTCGTATTACAGACCTGTAGTTCTTACTGATGCTCACAAACCTGCAGAGACACAAACAGAGAAGAAGACTTACATTTCCTGCTTTACTACTGATATACAAAGTGCTGACACTGGAGACTCCTTCCTTCAATTAATCTAAAACAGGTTCTCAAAACAGGTTTAAACCGGTAATGAGGAAGGAATGAGATTGTTCTTCAAAAACTCATGAGGAAGAAACGAGGAAACCAGCCTCATGTGGGTGCCACCGAATGTTCATTCATTACACTTCCATCATTGTTGAGGTTCATCGCTGGACACTTGAATGTAAAACACTTCATAACAACAAGCCATTTTATTTGTTACTCTTAAAGGAAATGAATCAACGCCACCTGACCAATCAGAGACGGCCGGCATAAACCCATAAACCATTCTTCTGCCAAAAACATACATTCTACCTCAATCAAATACTTTCATTACTCCATAATATTCATGAAATAATGGCTAGTTGTGTCGTGCACCAAGCAGCTCAGACTGGAGAAAACGTTCCTCGTGCTGCTGAATGACGTGAAGGAGGTGTGATGATTCGAACGTGGGTGTAAATCCGTTTCTCCTTACTGTGCTTTCTTGTTTTTGCTCGGAACGTCATCTTTAATGTTCTGCAGCCCGACGAAGATGTGATGAGACTCGTTGAAGAGCTTACGCAGGATGGGTGAATAGATGTCCTCGTCTCTGCGCAACCAGAAGATGGAAGGACGATCAGAGCCTCCAGTGCTGGGACCTGTGTATATGTGCGTAAAGACAGTTATGGGCCAATGATCCACAAACTTACCACGTGACTCACACACACACACACACACACACACACACACACACACCACCAGTGTTTGCTACCTTGTAATTTGAAGTTGGTCTCGTACATCAGCAGGTCTCCTGGTCCCCACTCAAAGCCCAGATGTTTCTGTTTAAGACCCGCGCCTGGGATTAGCTATGAGCGTGCACACACACACACACACACACACACACACACACAATACTATAAAGTGAATATTATTTTATTTGAATCTGTTTTAATTCTGCAGCAATTTTATTACTGAAGAAATAATCCCCATCAATAATTCTATACACACACTATATGCCCAAAAGTATGTGCCCCCCTGACCACCACACCTGTATTTGGTTCTTCCCCTAAACTGGTACCACATTTTGTACAGGAGGTCTCTGTACACTCCAGCATTACAAATCGTTGGGATGAAGTGGAGCCTCCTCACATCATTCACAACCTGATCTCACTAATGCTTGTATGGGGTGGTAGCAAAAGGACTAACTGGTGCTATTCGGACCACATGCGAGCTCAAGATGCGAAAATGACGGAACCATTCAGCAACTCGTGCATGATGATAGCCGGAGAACGATCCACGCGATCTCACTGTTTTGAAGGTGATGGTGTGTGAACGTAGATGAATAAACTACTTTCTTGTAAACTTTTTTGATACCACCTCATATTTCTGAATGATTAACACTCCCTGTAGCCACACCCCCAAAATCAAGTGTATACACTTCGCAAAACATTGGAGCTCATGACATGAAACTAAGAGGTTCAAGCCTGAAGCCTGCTTCATTATTACAACTCCACCGGTCATGAAGGTTGGACTGGAAGAACTTGAGGGTCTGGCACAGAGCTCAGACCTTCTCAATCCCAGTGAACACCTTTAGGATGAACTGGAGAGATTTAGATCTTTAACTGGAGGTATCTCTGAACCCCTACCACCACAGATATGCCCCAGAAACCAAGTGGAAAGACTTTACACATACTTTTAAACACATAATACATACAAAGAAACAAAGAAGAAAATGACAGCAGGAATAAATTATATATTGTAATATATATATATATATATATATATATATATATATATATATATATATATATAATATAATTTATATATAATTTTAATTAATGTATTATAAATACTCTGTATGGTGTTATAACGCCACAGCGAATTTAATTTTATAATAAATAAATTAAATTCCAATGCATTTTATTAAATGTATAATTATGTATAATATAGTATAGTATTTGTTATTATTATTATTATTATTATTATTATTACACAATTAGATTATAAATGTCAATATCTGGAATATTTTTCACTCTATTTACCGTTGTTGTCGGCTCCACATCTAATTCCTCCATTTACAGAAAAAAATAAAATAAAATCCCAATAAATCCGGATAATTTTTAAATAAATGATATTTTAAGCAGCATTAGCTGTAAAGCTAACTTCACAAGCTTCAAGATTTTAGCGCCTCGTTCAGGATACTCGCTGTTAGGACCCCGGAAGTGACGTATGTAAAGGCGGACAGTCAGAGCGCCTGAGTAAAACTAAATATAACAATCACCTTAATAAAGTTCAGAAAACGCATTAAGAAATGATATATTGAGGGTTCATTTCAGGGATAAATACTATTTTTGATTTAGCTATAAAAAATCATAAATGATGATTCGTGTTTATGAGGTGTTTTGATGATACAGATGGATTTCTTCACTTTAATGTGATTCCAAGCTGAAAAATAAAACATGTTGAAAACTTTTTTCACGAATTCCGTGTTATTTTGAAGCTACGGAATGATTTATACGAGCCGTATTTAGATAAATAAAGATGAAAACAGTGAGAAGGACCGAAATCTAATCACTGAAACAAAAATGGCGTCCAAACAACACAATGTGTGAGTGAATGAATGAGGGACAGACGGCGCCGTGCTCAGTTGTCATGGTTACCACTTTAAAAAGTCCCCCTTTTTTTATAATCAATTAACCAATATAATTTTTTTTTTAAACGAACTATGTCGATTTTTTTTATGCATACTTATACTTGATGCTTAATTTGTAGTAATAATAATAATAGTAATAAAATTGAAAAAAAAAGTAAATAAAAAGAAAGGAAACGCTGTATTTCAGTCGTTTGGGCGCGCGCGTGCACGCTCGCGAGCACAGCCGCCCCATTCCTGCGCGTCCGCGTCTGCCCCCTCCCCCATCCCTCGTCCTCGTCTTCCCTCCCCGCCTTCTCTCACTCCCTTGGCCAATCAGCTATGCTCGGCGTGCACGAGCGCAGGAGCCGTGGACGCGCACGTCGCGGCCGGTTTTTAAAGACGGGAGCGCGGACGTGCGCGTCCCCGCGTAGTCGTTTTTTTTGTTTTTTTTTTCCTCGTGTGTGTGGCGGCGTAAAAGGGCAGCGCTTATACAATAACCATGGCTGACGAGAAACCCAAGGTGAGCCTTACTGAATAATAATAAAATAATTATATACATATATACACACACACACACACATATGTACATACACATTTACATATACATATATACATATATATATAAAGATTATACCGCTGTACGGCTCGTCTACAATCTAATAAAACGTTAAAATAAATAAATAATAATAATGCGGAGATAAAAAGAGAATATTCCGCTTAGTGGATAAACACTGGAACTGCTGCAGCTGCTGCTCGGCACCGGAAGAGATGTGCACGCGCTTTTGGCTCGGCCGCCATCATTACCCACAGCTAGCGAGAAAAGCTCGGCTAGTCTGAGGACGTCTTTATATACTGTTTCATTCAACCAAAATGAGGTTCAAACAACGTTTACTACAGATGAATAATGATGAAATGTACTCAGGGACAAGTTAAAAACCGCGACAATGAAAATGAACTTTATTAACCTCTTTCTTGTTTACTTTGTGTTAGCATAAAACTGGATGTTGGCTAATATGTTGCTAGCTAATATTTTATAGATGGTTTAGCATCAGCAACTAAAGTGATTAAAGTATTACAAAATATTATATTTAATATATATATATTAAATATATTTATAAAAGACTTTTCACCAGGTTTTGGAGGTGTATCTGTGGGGATTAGTGATCACTCAGCTACAAGAGCTTTAGTGAGAGGTTGTGATGATGTGAATAATGTAAGGAGTCTTCAGTTCATTCTAAAGGTGTTCAAGTTGTCTCCAGTTTGTCCTAAACCAGTTTAAGATGTTCCCAGTTTGTCCTATATATGTTTAAGGTGTTCCCAGTTTGTCCTAAAGCAGTTTAAGGTGTTCCCAGTTTGTCCTATATATGTTTAAGGTGTTACCAGTTTGTCCTAAAGCAGTTTAAGGTGATCCCAGTTTGTCCTAAAGCAGTTTAAGGTGATCCCAGTTTGTCCTAAATCAGTTTAAGGTGATCCCAGTTTGTCCTAAAGCAGTTTAAGGTGATCCCAGTTTGTCATAAAGCAGTTTAAGGTGTTACCAATTTGTCCTAAAACAGTTTAAGGTGTTACCAGTTTGTCATAAAGCAGTTTAAGGTGTTCCCAGTTTATTGTAAAGCAGTTAAGGTGTTCCCAGTTTGTCCTAAAGCAGTTTAAGGTGTTCCCAGTTTGTCCTAAAGCAGTTTACAGTGTTAGCAGTTTGTCTTAAATGTGTTTCCAGTTCATCCTAAATGTGTTTAAGGAGTTCCCAGTTAAAACAGTTCCTTGTTGAACAGTTTATTCCTGATTTATTCTCCTCTGTGCTGTTATAATAATCTCTGGTCTTCTGCTGAATCAGACTCAAAAATGGAATAGTGCACTTACAAACAATAACAGCTACATAACAGAACACAGAGCAAAGGACTAAAGTAAGTGTCCTCACCACAGAAAGTGTCTCGTGTGCAACCGAGTGTAAACAGTGCAAAGACAGACAACACAAGACAATGTGCAAAAGAGAGAACTTTATACAAGTGTATTTGTAAACATAAACACAATGTTGTGCAAGAGCAGCAATCAAGAGGCACAAAACAGCATGTAAACAGATTGATTAAATCTAATTATATAATAGTGGTGGAATGAGTAATGAGTGTGTGTTCAGGTTGTACAGTTCAGTAACACACAGTTGAGTGAGTGTGTGTTATGTACAGTTCAGTGCTGTGTGTTGAGGAACCTGATCGCTGTTGGCTTTGTGGATGCAAGTGGGTGAAAAAAAATCAGAGCAGGTGTTTGAAAGGTTTTTTTTTGTTGTTGGACTGCACCATCAATCAAATCAAACCGCATTTTCCTCTGAAAGTAGGCGGAGCTAAAGACGAATGAAAATCTGTGGGATTGAACTCCAAACAAGAGACACTGATTAGGTGTGTGTGTGTGTGTTTGTGTGTGTGTGTGTGTGTGTGTAGGAGGGAGTGAAAACCGAGAACAATGATCACATCAACCTCAAGGTGGCGGGACAGGACGGCTCAGTGGTTCAGTTTAAGATAAAGAGGCACACGCCACTCAGCAAACTCATGAAGGCTTACTGCGAGAGGCAGGTGAGTGACAACACACACACACACACACACACACACACACACACACACACACACATGAATCAATCGGAACTTGCAATATCTTCTGTAACATTTTGTATAATCAGACACTTTTTAACACTTTCACAAAAATAATCTCAATATGATATCTGGAATGTGTTCATCCGCACTCACAGTACACGTTCTGCTCCATCGACTCCTGTTCACCGTATTCAGTTTAGTTGTATGAATGCAATAAATGTAAGTCGCCCTGGATACGTGCGTCTCCCAAAAACGTTAGCTCGGCGCATTGAGGTTTGGCGAACTCTGACCTGCGAATTCGTATCTCGACAAGACAAGCAAGTCGTAGGATATGGATTGGTCACGCGGTGACCTCTTTAGAAAATACAAGATGAAGGATCGCTGATGGAGGTGTCTCTACTCCCTCTTTTATACGACACATCTATCACCAAAAATAGGGATTTTTAAGTAAATTTGACACAGAATGATTAAAAGAATTGAAAACTAAGGACCATGTATTTCATTGGTGGTCACTGATTTTTCATGCTGTGTTTCTAGTAGCTTGAATAGTTGGTATATATATAGCGTGTTCTGTAAACAGACTGACAAACAAAATCTCAGACTGACAAAACAAATCTATATTATTTTTGAAGTCTTTCCAACCTGTGACTTTTATTGATTTCGAGAACATGCAGTAAATCTCCACCCGCTGAGGAGAACAGAAGGGGAACCAGGCACTTGTCCCAAAGCTGAGTAAATGAAACCATAAACCATGTTCAAACAAGCGTCACTGTTCCCACACCGAGCGCACGATTAGTGCAGGCGCCGATTAAATTCAGGGAAAGTCAACAAGAGCAAACTCGAGTAAGAGGACACTTGAGGTTTCTGGCCAGGCCACAGCTCCTAATCTCATAAATGAATTGCATGGCTCAGAGGACGGACACGGCATGAAATAAAAAAGATGACTCTGCATATCTGTTGTCTTGCCAGAAGGAACAAAAGCTTTCACTTGATTTTAATACGAAGGCACGATATGGAGATTCGATCCTCCTTCGTACAAAACGTACATTTTGAGCGAAGGGAGAGGAACGTCGGACACGTCATTCGACGTTTGGGCGAAAGTAAAAAACTGTCGCTTCACAAAAGATGTAGCTGTTGAAGCCGCTAAAACGTGTGGGGAGCGCTGTTGCTAGGCAACCAGAAAGTATGGATCCTGGGGCGTTACGGTTTAGCTCGCGAATACGTAATGTATCCTCGATCAATTTCTTTAATAGCAGCGGAGTAAATGTTTCAGACGCGGTTTAACTCCTACGAAGAAACCTGTAACATTATCATGTGATGTATCTGATCACGTTATCGTTATTGGTATTGTGGGATCTCCCAGCTCTATCGTGAGACGTGATCTTCAGGGTTTAACAGGATGAAGGGGTGGAGATGAGGGGCAGAACGGTGTTTGGATTGAGAAGGTAAACAGTGTATCTCTGGATCATCTGGAAATGTCTAGTGTAAATGTAATATTGATCTTTTTTTTCAGCCCAAGCTAATCAGCAGTGGGGGAGTGCTGACCTCTCTTGGGACTGTGTGTGTGTGTGTGTGTGTGTGTGTGTGTGTGTGTGTGTGTGTGTGTGTGTGTGTGTGTGTAAAGTGCTGAACTGATTTTTTTTCTTTCTATCTCATTTTGTTTTTAGGGACTGACGATGAGGCAAATCCGATTCCGGTTTGACGGACAGCCCATTAATGAGACGGACACACCTGCACAGGTATGACCCCACGTCACATGACCTGTGACCTCAGGAATACAGTTTCAGTCCCATCTAAAGGGGTCCGAGTGCATGTTTATATTTCACATGATTTTACATGTGGGCTGGTAATTTGATTATTATTTCATTCAGTTAAGGAGGATCTGATGTATTCAATAATCCGATTATAATCTGATTTATTCAATTACTGGAGGATTTGATGTATTCAATAATCCGATTATAATCTGATTTATTCAAATACTGGAGGATTTGATGTATTCAATAATCCGATTATAATCCAGTTTATTTAAATACTGGAGGATTTGATGTATTCAATAATCCGATTATAATCCGATTTATTCAAATACTGGAGGATTTGATGTATTCAATAATCCGATTATAATCCGATTATAATCCGATTTATTCAAATACTGGAGGATTTGATGTATTCAATAATCCGATTATAATCCGATTTATTCAAATACTGGAGGATTTGATGTATTCAATAATCCGATTATAATCCGATTTATTCAAATACTGGAGGATTTGATGTATTCAATAATCGATTATAATCCGATTTATTCAAATACTGGAGGATTTGATATATTCAATAATCCGATTATAATCCGATTTATTCAAATACTGGAGGATTTGATGTAATGTGATGTAAACAGCACACTATAGCACCGTATACTGAAATAAAACTAATAGCAGATTAGAACCCGATAATCAGATTAGTGGACAAACAGGAAGTTGAAATTTTCCACCATGTTCTCCTTTACTAAAGTTCCTATAGAGAGAAATTTGATTACTTATATATTTAAAACACCCAGTGATCACCTTTAAGTGCGTATCGATTGTATCGTTGGCAAAAACACGATTATTTTCGAACTCTCCGTGTGTAACCCTGCTGAATTTACCTCATAATGACATTTTCCTTCCGCTCAAATCACCGCAGGCGTTTGAATATATGATTTCCGATATTGACCTTTGGATGTTAAGTGCATCTTTCAGTGGATGTGTTGAAGATCGGGGCTATTAGGCGGTGTCATGTCAGGGTCTGAAAAGTCTTAAGTACATTATTTAGGACTGGTTAAAAAATTTATATATACAGATCAATAATAAACTGAAATAAATTAAGAAATACGAGTGTCATTCAATCTTTTGTACCACATCAGTCAATTAAATACATTACTTCTTTGTTTTAAAGCATTTTATACATTAATAACAATATTAAAGTGTCCAACCATTTTCACAGCTTTTCAGCGAATTAATGAAAAATTATTCAAAGACCCACCGAGAATAAATAAAGCGCTTATTCACTCACTTTTCACCCGACTCCGCCCCCTATTCACAATTCGCCCCGCCCACTTAATAGCTTTTTTTTTTGCAATTTACATATTTCACTGTAGCACATAACGTATATTGTAGAAACGATCTGTATCTTGTTATATCGTTTAACCCTTTCTGTGAGGGTTCATTATCAGAATACACGTTTTGTAGCTTGTTACTAAATAAACGGTCGCTGACACGCTCTGACATTTGGACCCGCATATGGCAGCTTTGTTCGAACCCTCGGCCGGTCCCTCGGGACTCTGCTGAACGTGTGCACGCGTTTAACAAAAAGCCCGTGTCAGCTGCTCAGATGGAAATGCATATTTCATGCAGATGGGTCAGTATTAAGTGGAGGCTCATTTCCTTTCATTTTAACAACACAGAGAAGACGGCCATTGTGTCCCCGATCGACAAAAAAACAAGATCAATTGATCGTTAAAGCCGGAAAACACGCACCCAGACCATTACGCGCCATTACAGCCTGCCATCACGCTGCCTCTTAATCGAGCTGGATCATCATACAAATATAATGAGGAACGAGGAAATACGAGCTGGAAAGTCGTACAGGATTGATGGAATATTAAGGCGCAATGTGACGTTTTTTTTACTGAATAAAGGAACATTAAACACTATGGTGGACTTACGGTGGTTTATTAAAAACGATGTGGAAACATCTTTTTTTTTTTTTTCCTTAAACAAAGAAAAATTCAATCTGATCGGTCAGAAGGCGTTAATTAATTTTCGGTAGCTGCAGCTGCGTCCCCAATCGCCTCAGCAAAAAAAATGAATCACTCAGGAGACACGTCGTACTTTTTATCCATTTATTGTTACATTCATAACGCTTTTATGCGAACAGTGACTCCCTCTCTTTTTATTTCTTTTATTTACTTAAAGCTTTACCCTTTACACTGGAGACTCCTTCCATAAATAAAATAAACAGCTCCTTACTGAAGACGTCACCGCACCACACCGTCACATCCGAGTCCCTCTGAATGAGCAGTTAGTGTAGAAAACGAGTGAAGAAAACGCTGTAGTGTATTATTATATAATCGCCTCCCTTTGTACCCCCCCCCACACACACACTAACACTCACTCACACACACACACTCACACACACTCCCTTCCCCCGATAATGTTTCAGTCATTGGCAATTTTTTTCCCCTTCCATCTCAAACCCCAGCAGTGTGAAGTCGAAGCACCTTTTTTGGATAACGACATCCAGTTTTGCATCATTAAACCTGTCTGAAGCTTTCAAGTGTGAAATATCTCGCATATGAAAGTCAAAAAGTTGCCCGTAGCCATATATGATGCTCACTTATGTTTCTCTCTCTCTCTCTCTCCCTCTCTCCCTCTCTTCTCTCTTTGCTTCTCACAGTTGGAAATGGAGGATGAAGACACAATTGACGTTTTCCAGCAACAGACAGGAGGCTTCGTCTAAAACGCAGGAACTTCGCAGCCTTTTTTTTTTTTTTTCCTCCCTCTCTTATTTCTTTCTTTCTCTCTTTCTCTCACTCTTATCTCATCCCTGTTCTCCCTCTCAGTTAATCCTGACTGCTGTTGTATAGCGTGCTGATGCTCTTCCAATTTCGCAGTTCCTGCTCTTTTGTATATAAATGATTTCACTCACACACACACACACACACACACACACACACACACACACACACACACACACAGGTGAAGTGCCAGCATGAAAATCAGAAACCCAAAGTTTCGTTCTTTTTTTTCTCATTTGGAAAGAATGAGCACAAAGCACCCAAAAAAGCGGTCTGTGGTCCAGATCTTTCTGCTGGAGCTTCATTCGAGTAGAGCGACTCCACTTTAAAAACATTGGACACCAAATTTACTCTTTGTATGAAAAGGACACCTGGTGAAGTCAGGTGCTCTGTAATACAGGACACGTCTGTTATTTTTTTACAATTATTTTAGCTGCTTTTATTTCTATTACCGTCTTTCGGACACATTTTTTTAAAATTGTCATCAATCGGTAGTAGACGTGTGCAAATAATACAAGCCCCAGATTCAGTAGGTGAATTGTGAATAATAGTAACGATGATGACGAGTCCTGATATTTCCGTCGAGTTAAACCCCTGTATTGTCGAATAAACAATTTGTTAAAATAAAGAAAACACTTTTTATCTTCATATCCGACTTCTTTGTTGCTGCCGTTTGTTTGAGCAGGTGGGAAATGTAAATTTTTTTTTTTTTTTTTTTTTTTTATTAATGCCAGATTTTAATTTTTTTTTATCATTTAGAGTTAATGTCTTTACAAAATAGCTTAAATAAAATGTGATTTTTAATTAGGATTTTTTATTTGAATTTTTTTTTATTATTATTTAAAAAACAGGCTTTTTTTATTGTATTTTTTTATGACAATTTTTACTTGGGTTTACTTATTCATACAATTTTTTTGCCGGGTTGTTTATTTATTATATTATATATTAAGTTAACTTTTTACAAGTATCAGAAATAACTTTTTTTTAATTATCAATAGGCCTGATTTTAATTTTTATTTTTTAAATTTATTTAGTTTTCTTTAAAAAAAAAAAAATGGACAAAATGTTTTTAGTTTTTTTTTATTTTAGATGTGATTTACAGAAGACAAAATTTAAAACGGCAAAAAATCAAAAGGCTTTATTTTAAAAACATTATATTTATATATATAATTGTTTATACAGCACTGTAATGGACGCTGCATCACCGCCTGTCATTTTAGAGGAATGAGGGCAAAAAAAAAAAAAACACCCTCCCCAGAGCGTCTTTAAGCGACGTGAAAATCCTCCAATCAAATCTCGAATTCCTTTTATCCTGACCAATCAGAACGCACGTTTATCTAGTGGGCGGGTCAAAGTGGGCTGGCGTTGAAACTCGAGCAGAAAAAAAAAAAGAACGGCTGCCCAGATTCCCTATTCATCCCGAGTCGGGTGGAGTCCATGCGTGCTGGATATAAAGCGTTTTTTACACGTTTTTGGTTGCTAGATTTGGCTTTAAACGCGTTCAAGTTCAGGTTTTCTCTTTTGTATTATTATTAATAACTCCATTTTTAATCCTGCCCGACATGACAACGACGACTACTTTCCAGGGGATGGACCCTAGCGCAAAAAACAGCTCCAGGTAAATAATACACAAAAAACACACAAAAGAACAATCAGGGATTGGGATCGGATTAGAGATTGGACTCGTGGGCGTGATTTATTATCGGATGAATGATGCTTTAATCTGTTGGATGATCAGATTTTGTGGGTTTTAGTCTCAGATGACGAACGGCAAAAAAAAAAAAAAATTAAGGCTCTTTTTTCTTTATAAAGGGAAAACAAATAAATCGATTTAATCCCAATCTTTAAATCTATACAAATAAACAGTGTGATAATAATCCAGACGCATGCAGAATGTTGGGATATTCCACTTATTTTCTTGGATGTCTATGGATTTGGTTGGTATCCACCCTTTTAATACACATTTTTTAATTGCAAAGGTGATATATTCCATTTCAATAGAGTCATAAATTCAGTAAAATGGAATAAAGGACTATTTTTTTCTATCTAAATCTCTGTGGCTACAGAAATCTCCCTGGCAACCAGCCACCTTCTCCCTTCATCTCGCCCCTCTGAGGTCCAGCTAAAGGTTTCCTTCCTTTTTTGACATTTTGTCTTCGTCCCAAAAAAAAAAACCCTAAAAAATTTCAATGGCGTCAAATGTTCACATTTCACACTAAGGAAATACCCCACGTGTCATCGTGTGATGTTTTGGACTTAAAAACACCTCCATCTTTGAGGCCTCAGGGTTCTCCTTTTATGGGATTTTTTCCCCTACATTCAAAGCCTTGCCTTATTTTATTAACATTTTCCATGCCAGATGTTACAAAGTGAATTTTTATACTGAGCAAATGCATAATTGTTAACTTTCTTAACAATAACCGAGGAGATATTATAAATAAGGCCTGTGAATCCATTTGAGTTGTTTATTCCATATCTTTGTTCATTTGAGTTTTATACAGTTATTTTCTTGAACTACATACATATTTATACACATACTTATTCTGTTCTGGCGCATCTTCATCTATCCGACTTGTAGAATCACCTCTTTAATGCAACATGTTGATTTCCAGATTTGACTTCACCTTGCTGCCGCTTTGACTTGCGCGGTCAAACACTCAAATGTATCAATTGTAATTGAATATATCATAAAGTGATGTGATAGTGGATATGTAGGAATGTGGTCAGGCCTCAACCCAACCCCTGGTAGAAGGTTTGATGTGTTTTTTTTTTTTTTTTTTTTATCTGATTAAATATTCCTCCCTCGATACAACTCAAATCTGGGGTAAATCCTGGTTATGACTGGAGTATAACCCAGTACAGCAGGGTTTATTCGAGTCTTCTGTTCTGTCGCTGGAAAATATTGTGTCCTCGCAGTAGGGTGGGGTCTCGGGAGGGGAAAAAATTTAACCTCTTAGGATGAAAGCTAAAGATTTGGTGCGGGCAGCAAGGTGAAGTCGAGGACATGTAACAGGTAACGAGCTGAAGCTCAAGATAAACGCTTAAACCTGTAGATCTGTGGATATGAATCAAATTGTTTTGTGTGTGTTTTCCAAATAAGGGAGGCTGTGAAATGCTTCGGATTAGAACAGCTGTGTGTGTGTGTGTGTGTGTGTGTGTGTGTGTGTGTGTGTGTGTGTGTGTGTGTGTCAGCTGGTGAGGACTTTATAAAGAACTCCACTAAACCTTCAGCTATTTCTATTATTGCTTTACTAGCTATCTAACTATACTCAATACACGGATACACTGTCGGATTCTGGATTCCGATTGGTCAGGAGGTCCTGGTGGTGATGGATTTTCCGTAACGGCAGCTTTTTATGTGATCAATGCAAATCGCAGGTTTGTATTAACACGCGTGTTTGAGTACGTCCTCGCCTTTATACTAGAAAGATGTAATGCGTGAGGAAGGAGTCTCCAGTGTCAGCACTTTGTAACACTGAGAGGTAAGGCTGTACTGTTACTCTTCTGACATCGGGGTTCAGGTTAGCACATCGAGACGTTTTTTATATTTTTTGTCTTATTAACTACAGGAAATCTGAGCGTTTGTAGCTGCTATAACATAAATCAAAAAAGTCAGATCTTCCAAATGTAACCAGAATGGAATAAAGTGTCATTTACGAAAACATTGTTAGTGTTTGAAATTTGTTTTCTTGACAAACTCGTGTGACATTTCAGATCAGCATTTTTATTGTGTAACTCCTGTATAGCAGCTAATTGGCTTTGTTGTTTGTATGAACTACAGAAGGTTGAATCTGAATGTTATGTAAAATAACCAATTTTTTTAACCTGACCTTACCTTTGTTTATTTATTTTATTTGTTTGGCGGTGATGGTTGATATTTTATCAACACATCTGAGGGAAATGCTCGTATCCCAGTCCGTTTTAATAGATGCAATTGGAATACTGAAGATGGTCTCATCACCTTAATCATTACTTTTGCTTGCTGTCTAAAGCATGTGCAACTCGACCTTACTGTATCTATTGTTTGGATTGATGAAGTAATCTCAGCTAACCATGAAGCTAGTTGTTTAGCTACGTATGATGACCCAACCCCGTTGCCGTGTTACGACCGGCTAGCTCTACATAATATCTCGTTGTATAAATTTTTTCCTGTCAGGTTCTTCAACTGAACTCCAATGACAGCATTGTTTATTCAGTGTAGTAGAAAATAAATTAGATGTAGAACATACTGAAGTAAAATCCACCCACGCAAGATTTGAAAGGAATGTTTTGAATTTTTGCTTGTAGTTCTGGAATAAAATTTCCTCTGAATAAATTTGATATAAAGTCTGGTTTCTTTATGCTAGTTCTTGCCTGTTATGATATTGATCTATCGATATGAGATTTTAGTAGTTTGCGATTTCATGTACACGAGTCTCCAGAGACACAGGACTCAAATTAACTGACCTGTCATGCACACGATTCGGGTTTTGACACCTAATCGATTAGATTCTGCCCGAGCTCCACTCTTTATTTAAAGTGTGTGGATTGGGACGCAGCCTGGACTTCCTCCTTCTCTCATCGCTGAGGTGAATCGAATATTTGATTGGTCGGTAAAGCTGGAGCGATCCCCGAGGGGTGCTGTCCGGATAGATGAAACCCGTCTGACACAGGAATCTCCATTTGGTGTGGCTCGGGTCAGCTGTACGTGTGTGTGTGTGTGTGTGTGTGTGTGTGTGTGTGTGATAAAGAGACAGAAGGGCTTGGGGAGTAGAGACACTCCCAGCTTATGTTAACTGTCCCCTGTAGTGGTCAGTCTGGTTGGTGTGTGTGTGTGTGTGTGTCGACCCCCTCCCTCGGGTCCAGTATTAACTCCCTTAAATCTTTTTGATGATGCTCGCCGGCGTCCCCTGCAGCTGTTTCATTCCCGTAATGTCAGCACGCCCACAAATGTAAGACGGCACCCCGTTTTCTCCATTAGCGCGCGTGTGTGTGTGTGTGTGTGTGTGTGTGTGTGTGTGTGTGTGTGTGTGTGTACACGTGTGCACCGATTTTTAAGTAACGGGCCAAAAAATGAAGCGATTTTTTCCTTTTACAAATGTAATTCATCAGCCAAGACAGTGACTGTCTGAAATTTCTTTCCAAAGAGACGGATTTGTATTCTCATGAGCATTTAAATGTGAAAACACATTAGGCTGGAGATCCACACACCTGGGTACCACACACACACACACACACACATTATTTTTCCACACAGGTGCAACTGTAACTGAGGAATAGAATAAATTTAATAATTCTTATGAATTTTATCGTTTATAAAGGTCTCTTTAATTTTTAGCCCCATTGCTGTAATAAAAAGGTAATATTTCACAGGATATTCACATTTATCTCTTATATCCACTGAGCAGCTTAGTTTCCAGCAGAGGTGGGTGTAAAGAATACCTTCAAAAACCATACTCGAGTAAAAAACTTACCCAAGTTAAACATCACCAATTCCTATATGATTTGAATAAAAGTGGATTTGAACACGACTCGAGTATTTGACTCATATTGCACTAGCCCTCGACACCAAGACACGATAGTGAAAAGTCAAAAACAGTCAATTTGTGAGGTTTCATTTCCTAAAATGCAAATCAAATTGTACACCTCATTAACACTGCATTAACCATCAACACAACAGCGTCTTCAACACGGCAGAACGAAACAAACATCAAACAAGTTGCTAAAAATTTTTTATCAACAACGGATCTTTAATTAACAAATATAATTACAGTATCATGTGACAAAGTAGAAGAACCTCCAGTATATAATGTACAAATCAAATGAAAGTAAATATCACCTCTTTTAAACATGTAATAGGTAACGTTTAGTTTGAATTAAAATACAGTGGAGTATAAGGTACATGTATTAAATCATAATTGTAGTTGAGTAGAGAATAAAAATTGCTTATATCTTTGATACTCAAAAAACTAGAAAGTAGGCAAAACATTACTTAAGTACTAAAAATTCATTACTTAAGTAAAAAATTTACTTAAGTAAATATATAATAGAATAAAATAGCAAATATCACCTCTTTTGAACAATATAATAGGTAACAGTCAGTCAATTTAAATACAGTGGATTAAAAAGTACATATATTGAATCATAAATGTAGTTATATGTGCTTGTATCTTTGATACTTAATAAAACTAGAAAGTAGGCAAAAACTTACCGAAGTACATTTACTCAAATACTTCACACCACTGTTGCGTCTGTGGTTTTAGGATTTAGAATTTACGATCATTAGATATACGATAGATATAAGCTGAGTGATGTGTGTATGGTTGCATTATAAATACAAGTTTTACATGTCAAGATAATCTAATTATTACAGTTCAGTCTGATATGTTGGTTAATTGACCAGACTGTGGTAATGTAATAATAAATGTCTGGTTAATTACCTTGTGTCAAAGGAAATATCGCGTTAGGCTCATTGCAAGAGGTTCGGCTATGAAATGAAGTGTGTCTGGCATAGAGTATAGTTTTGTGTTTATTTATAAATGTTTTGACTCTTTTTCCCAAATGTTGCCATGGGTCTCATTTGGTTGTGATCCTGACCCCACCCCTGTATTTTCATTGGTTTGTTACCGTACTGTGTTCGCCTGTTGTTTAACCAGTTGTGTCTGTGGAAAGGGGTAGCTCAGTGGTTAAGAGGCTAAACTTCTGATCAGAAGGTTGTGAGCCCATGAGCAAGACCCTTATCCCTCAACTGCTCACGTGAATTAATGAATGAGATAAGTCTCTTTGGATAAGGCCATAAATGTAAATGTGGTTTCCGGATGTTCCTCTGCACCTCGTGTTTGGCGATAGAAAGATTTAAAAAGAGATAGACAGGTAATCGGAATGGCGTGAGATGTGAGAAAGATTAAGGCTAAAAAATGCGGAAGGATTGAAAGAATGCTGAAGAAAGAGAGGCTAAAAATGGGAGAATATGTTGGAGGACCAAATGAAAGAGAGAGCCAGGGAGAAGAGGACACAAAGAGACTGAAAAAAGAGGCTGACTGAAAATGGGAGAAATGGTTGAGGCTGAAAAAGACGGAATGAAAGAGAGACTGGAAAAGAGCACAGCAGATTGAAAAGAGAGAAGAGGCTGAAGGAGAGACCGAATTAAAGCGAGACTGACTAAAAAAGGGGAGAAAAGTTTGAGACTAAAGGAGAGGGTGAAAGAAGGGAGATTTATTATATAAATCATCGATATTCATCTCAGCCGATGTTTGTAGTGCAGCAGGTTGTGATATTTGAGAAACTGCTAAGTTCCAGCATCGAAGTGCATCAGAGTTTTGATAAAATCGTATATATTTACATATTTGCCATTTGGCAGACGCCACACGTCACATTTATCTCATTCATACATCTGAGCAGCTATGGGGTTAAGGGCCTTGCTCAGGGGCCCAGGATTGGGATCTTAGTGTGACTGGGATTTGAACTCACGACTCATGCAAGTAAACCAGCTACAGGCTCAAACTCTTTGTGTTTATTGTATTTTTCTCTTCCCTCCGCAGGGTTTTGCGGCCTCCCGGTGGAGCCTCCAACATTTGCTTCGGATCAGACGAGGAAAGACCGGTGCGTAAGAACAGAATGGCCTCCAACATCTTCGCCGAGCCCGAGGACCCTCACGCCCATCGGAGGAACAACCCACCTGGTACACACACTCAAATACACACACACACACACACACACACACACACACACACACACACACACACTCTCCCTCTCAGGGTCATAGCCCAGGACATACAATGGCCACCCTGGTTACCAGAAGTGATGTCAGATGCCTCCAGATCCATTCAGAGGAGGAAGCTACTCTCGAAAGTGATTTCTCTGTTGAATCATTTCCTTGTTTGCTCAGGAATGCGAAGATCATGTGATGACGCTTTCGCATGGCTCGGTGTGGGTGTGTGTGTCACGGAGCTTGTGAAAAGCTTTTTTTTTTTTTCCAACTAAGTACCAGCTGATGTTAACAACAGATGGTCCCAGAGTTACGATGGTACAACTTAAGATTTATCCGATCTCACGCTGATAATAACGTTATGACAAAACTGTAATAATATTTAAAGTTTTGAAAGTAAATATTTAAACACACTACCCCATAATGATCACAATTCTCAAGTAACGGCGGGGTCATTGGAACGAGAGATCGACCGATACTGGATTTTCCCGATAGCGAGGTCGGATCGTATTTCCGTCGTAATGCCGCCAACCGATTAATCGACCGATAGATTTAAAAATGAATACTGATTAAAAAGAAACTAAAAAATGTAGAATAATACAGAACTTGTACTAAATCATGGAAATGTATTAAATTGAAATATATTCATTAATAAATATAATATAAATAATACATTATAAATAATAAATATAATATAGTGCTCTCCGTGCAGCGCGCAGTCTCATGTGTAAAAACAAACAATGAAGCCTCTAGAGGCCGCTTTAGGAATGGCAGCAGCCATTCTCCAGTCGTGGACTACCTGTAACTGCTTTCTGGACGTTCCACATCAGATAAAACATATAAATATAGAAATGTTTAGACGACTATACAGTACGAGTTCATATCGCCACTTTCGTTATAAACCCTGTGATGAGTTTAATAGCAAGAGTCTGATTCAGCATCAAAACCACATGAAACAAAACCCAGGTGTTAAGACAGGAAATCAACAGCGCACAAAGCAGCACACTTCCTGTTGCCCTGCACTGTAAAGCACACAGGCCTTCAGGGGTTCATCTGGACTTCCTGCCTGCGTCGTGAACCTGTTCGCACTTTAGACACTGGTGTGTGCATGTGTGTCGGTCATTTCCAGTCGAGATGACCTCATGGTCTGGTTACTCAGCCCCACTTCCTGGTGTGTAAGAGCGCTGAGGTGGATGATGGAAAACACAACGCCGTGACATCACCTAAAAAGTATTCTACACACCAAGTGTGTGGGTCCTACCATTAGGGCTGTGTGTGGAGCAGATGCTTCATAAACATTCAGCTGTTTATGTGTGTGTGTGTGTGTGTGTGTGTGTAGTTAGTCAGAGCTGGCACTAATCTGAGGTTCCTCATGAGCCTGGCTTTGGCAGGTGAAGGCAGAGCAGGAAACCTCAGCAGCTTCCAGACACACAACACACACACAGCAGGGGGAAATGAGCAGAGGAAATGATGTGTGTGTGTGTGTGTGTGTGTGTGTGTGTGTGGATAGAGGACAAAGGCAAACACAGGGTCATACAGTGACAAAATGACTAGTGTACAAACACGGGTATAAATGAAATTGAGGCTACGAGAGAAATACAGAAATGGAAAGAAAGAAAGTGGACAGACAAAATGAAATACAAAAGCAGGCAGGGACAGACGAGCAATAAAGGAGGAGTGACATGCAGAAAAGAGGAAGCCATAAACCAAAACAATGAAAAGAAGAGGGAAAAAGAATAAAAGCGGGAAGACTGTAAGAAATCTTGAGAGTGAGAGTGATTTAGAAAGCGATAATCAGGAAACCAGACAGAGGTGACAAACAGACGATAGAATATGAGAATGAAATTAGAGACTGAAAATGATCGAGGAATGAAAGGATGATGAAGAAAATAAGAGGTTGAAGATGAAGGACAGAATGAAAAGAGCCAGGAAGAAAGGAGAGAAAAGAAATGGGTGGAAAATCATGGAAGGCTGGATAACAGAAAGAAAGTGAGACAGACTAAAAAAGGGGAGAACAGGCTGAGGCTGAAGGAGCGACAGAAAGAAGAGAGAGAGACAGACAGATAACGAGACAGACAGACTAGAAGAGAGCGAAGAAAACAGACATGAATGAGACCGGCAGAATAAAAAAGGGAGAGAAATGAAAAGGAAGCGACAGAACGGGAAAGCTGCCAGACAGACAGACAGATAAACAGACTGAGAGTGAGACAGGTATGTGATGGACGATATGAGCTGATGAAGCTCAGGATAATCCTCATGTATGTTTTTACATGCTAATGCAAAACAGGTTCAGACCCTGTGTGTGTGTGTGTGTGTGTGTGTGTGTGTGTGTGTGTGTGTGTGTGTGTGTGAGACACATTATCAGCACACACTCATCTGTAGAGAGCGAGACACAATGGCGTCTCAGTGGAACTCCAGTTAAAGTTCATTATCTAGCGGAGCTGCTGTCGCTTTTCAGAGATCTCTTTGTCGCTTAATCACTGCTTTTCTTTGGAATACGTTCAGCGTGGGTGCATGTTTGTGTGTGTGTGTGTGTGTGTGTGTGTGTGTGTGTGTGTGTGTGTGTGTGTGTGTGTGTGTGTTGTTACGACCCAGAGCTTAAACACAGATGTCGGGGTGTTTCTGGAGGAGGTGTGCACTTGTGTACTCATACTGCAGCTTTGTCCTCATAAGGGTGCTAGTGTTTGGTAGTAGTATTCAAATCACGAAGAGAGAAATTCCAGATATTTTCTTTCAGTCCGACTGTAAAATTTATCGGAAACAATCATCGCTTTCATAATGACTCCCTAGATCAGTTACTACATCTGAGAGGTCGTGGAGATCAAGTGTATTACAGAGTAAAGAATGATATACTCTGTGGTTACAGGAAACTATTTAATGACAGGGCGGTGTGAGGAAACAGAGTTTTTGTTACCACTTTGAAGTTGATTCTTTTTACTATGGTCTGTTTGAATACTCGTTTCTGATTGGCTGGAAGTTCGCCATTCTCAAAAATGTACATATAGAGTGAGAGAGCCGACTGCATAGGTTGTTGTCCTTCGTTCTGGAGGAGCAAAATCCGAAATTTCACAGAATATATAATACAAGGTGGTATTAAAAAGATTTGAGACTAAATAGTGCTAACTAGTGCGTTACCACGTGTGCGATTCCTTCACTAACAGCAAGTTAGAACAACATCAAAAAATTCTGCGGGCAAATCTGCCACAACGGCGTTTGATACGACAAACGTTTGTCAGGCGGCGATGCTGCAACGAGCCGTTCGAGGTGTTTTGTAAGCTTGAAGAAAGGAGGAACGTCACTGGAAGACGTCAAGAGATCAGGAAGACCTTCACCAAGCTCAACCACCCAAAAATGTCGAAACCTTTAGGCAACTTGTGCATAATGATAGTCGGAAAACAATCCACACTGTTGCGGTTATTTGATGCATTACGAATCAAAGAATTACAGAAGTTCTTGAGTTGCTCAGAAACTTCATGGATCTTCAAGCTGTTGAGGTGGAACCATCCCCAGCTTGACAGAGTGGCCTCCAATTGAGGAGAACTCCTTCCAAAGGTAGAGCGTTGAAATGAACCAGGATGTAAGTAGGGACCCCAGAAAGACTAGCTAAATATAAACACCTTATAATTTGTATCCCTTTATAGTTACACTAAAAATTTGCTAAACAACTTTTTATCACTTACACTATAGCAGCTGTAAACCACTTCCTGTCCTCTGTGGATGACTAGTGTCAGAGCTGCTGTTATAGGACCGAATCTAAAACTTCTGACCAATCAGAATCCAGAATCCAACAGCGCCTCGTCCACAGTATGAGGCAAACCACATAGCCAGTATCGTTCAGTCAGGAGAGTTTCTGATGACTTAAACACGACTCGCAGCGTCATGAAAACGCACTAAATCTTACTGGGGTGAACCAGTGGAAAAACGTGGCTCATTCTTTCCTCACAGAGAGACGGAGAGGAGGGACTGCTAAAGCTCTCATCGTAATGACAGCACAGAGACGGTGCAGTCTCAACACCCCGGGTTCACTCGATTCTGTGTCACGCCATCAAACATCTTTATTAGCAGTCTGGGCTTCGCTCATGCTTTTACAGTCATTATGCAGTTTTAATCATTTTTAGGTTTGACCAGCAATATCAGACCTCGTTGGGGTCATGATGCTGTGATGAGAACTTGAATCATGATACATGACATTCATCGAGAATTGGGGTCATTTACATTATGATTTTTTCGATGTTGATGGGAGTAATCAAGCAGTTATTAATGAAATGCATCCAATTTGTTGATAGATACAACATTTGAAACCAGTTTGTCATTAAAACTAATTTCATCGTTTCAGGGTGTTATTTTTTCAGAAATTTGATTTGGTATATAACCCATATGATTGGTTTGTAACTCATATGATTGGTTTATATCCTGTTTGATTGGTCTATAACTTGTTTATACCCATACGATTGTTATAAATCCTATTTGATTGGTTTGTAACCCATACTGTTGGTTAAAATCCGTATGATCGGTTTATAGCCCATACTATTGGTTTATAACCCATGTGATTGGTTTATTACACTTACGATGGGTTTATATCCCATTTGATTGATCTATAACTCAACGGATTTGTTTATGGCTTGTATGATTGGTATATAACCCATACGATTGGTTTAAAGACCATTTGGTTTGTTTAAAACCCATACAGTTGGTCCCGAACAAATATGAGTCTTAACCCACACAGTTGCTTCATAACCTCTATGACTGATTCGTAACTTTTATGATTGGTTCATGAACCAAAAACCGATACATAAGCTTTTGGATTGAATCATCACCGGTGGTTCATGACCACTAAATGTATTAATTTGTATAAACGAAACAGCATTTGGTTTATATTTCAATGACAAGTCTGATAAGTGTGTCATTGTTTTATTGTGAAACCAAAAAAGTCTGGAAGAACTTTCATAGACCAATGTTATGTAAAATAGCCATATGAGAAGTTCCTCCAAAAGGGTCATGTCAGCTTCTTGGTAGACATGAGAGGAACATTAAACCCACTAATGTTTGAAGGACATATTTGTCAAGCACATCTCTTCTTATCTTTGCATTCTAATGATGCCTCTAATGTTATTCTTGCAGGTGGCGAAGCGACCGGAGTGCTGTGTGGTGAACATTCTGCCCCACTGAGGCGGTGCCACCAACCACCAATCTACCTAGACAACTCTGAACATCCAGACAAATCCATGGTGAGTCCAGAACAGAGAGGGAGTGTGAGAAAAGCAGAAGGAGGGCATCATAAATACACAATCCTACGATTGGTTCATAACTCTGATAATGGACTCGTAAGCTGTATTACTGTGCTACAGTCTCTTTTATTGGTTCATAACCTGCGTCGTGGTTGGTCCATAACCCTTAACTTGATTGATAAACTCTACAATTGGTTCTTTACCCAAGCTACTGATTTATAACCTGTACCACTGGTTCATGGCGTATGATGCAATTGCTTCAGACCCATTTTATTGGTTCATAACTCGCACTATTGGTTTATAACCCTTACACCCCACGACAATTCATTTCTGACTCGTGATATTGGGTTCATAACCCGAGCGGTCGCCTCATAACCCTAAACGGAGAGCAGTTATTATATCAAACCCCTCTCGAGTCCCTCTCCAAGCTTCGTCAGAGGCAATAACAGCGCATAACTCACGAAGACATGTTTTAATGTGTGTGTACACGCAGCTCTTCTGGTGTTTAGTCTATTCGGTGAATTGTGAAACGTGGAGCAGTCTGCTATAAAACGAATAAATTAGTAAATTGGCGAAGTCATTACTTTTCAGCTTCTAAACACATACACACATGCAGTGTCCAAGAAACTGTTAAAAGCCTGAGATTTCTGCTCAGACAGGACTTTAACAGCTGAGTGAAAACACTGGCAGTGAGTTTCTACATTTTCTCTCTTTTTTTCTTCTTTTTTTTCCACAGGAGGAAAACTACGAGCAAGTAAATCATGGTGAGTGTTTTTGCCTCATCAAGCTCCTAATCACTCTCAAATAGCGTTCCCCTCCCTTCCTCCCTCTCTCTCTCTCTCTCTCTCTCTCTCTCTCTCTCTCTCTCTCTCTCTCTCTCTCTTTCTCTCTCTCCCACCCTTCCTCCTTCCCTTCTCTCGCTCCTGTTCCCTCTGTTTCTCTGTGGCAAATAAACAGCAGCACATGATGCACATTAAGGTAAATAGCGTCTCTGTTACAGACGCTGTGGAAAATACTGACTTTTATTCATCAAACCCGTGTACGGTCAGCTGTGAGCCTAAAATAAGTGCGAACTGATTTCACCCTCATCGTGAACGTTCATCAGTTTTATAAACTAGCAGAATGTTCTAGCGACAGTAATGTCTTACAATCTGTAAATGTGGTCCGTACTACAAATTCTGGATAATCGGTGACTAGATGATCATATTTTCTCTCATAAAACGTGTGAAAGTGAATGTTGGGTTCCTGAAGCATCGCATTTATTCATTGGTTTAATGTTTGAGTGATCTGGAAACACTGTTAGTAGGATACGTGAAGAGAAATGTAACCTAGAGAGAAGTCATATTTGCTGCAAGAAATCTAATCTGGTGAGAGAAATCTAACCTAGAGAGGGAAGTCTAATCGAGCTAAAGCAATCTGATCTAGTGAGAGAATTTGGACTGAGTGTAGCGTAGCCTGTGTAGTAACTTTTATTGTCAACGTAGTAAACTTGTAAAAAGTAAAATATATATATATATATGAGAAATAGGATAAGAGTTAGCAAGTGTGTGTGTGTGTGTGTGTGTGTGTGTGTGTGTGTGTGTGTGTGTGTGTGTGTGTGTGTAGATCAGTTTGAGGAAACCGAAGCCCCTGAGGAACAGCCTGAGCAGCAGCAGCAGCAGCAGAAGGAGGTGGAGCAGAAACAGCCCTCTGGTGCCTCCTCTGGACGAAGAAACCCTCCTGGTGGAAAATCCAGCCTCATTCTGGGCTGAGCGTGCTCACTGAACTCTCTCTCCATCCCTTTCTCTCTCCCTCTCTCTCTCTTTATTTTTTCTTTTTGTTTTTTAAAGATTCACTTTCTCTTCACTCTTTCACCCTCATCATGTGAGCCATGGGATGATTTTTTTTTTTTATCTTTTTGTCCACTACCACATGTCTGTATTATTGTTTTTCTATCGCAAAAAAAAAAAAAGAAGATGAAAGAAAAGCTGGTTGGCAGAAGCACTTTATGTAAAAGCTCCATTTCAGCCCATCGTGAAGAGCGCAGGCCGTGCAGGGGGGACGCATGGAAGGCAAAGCCAGGAAAAGATTCGTCGCGCTAAATTTCTAAATACAAAATAAAGATTGATATGAATTTCACTGCCTTTGCTGGTGTTTGTGTAGTAAAACACACACACACACAAAAAAAAAACAAAATTGTAAACATCAAAATTGGTGTATTGTACGAGTTTTTCAAGTGGATCCTTATTATTTAAAAGAAAGAAATACGTTTCACAATCATGCTTTTGGAAATTCCATTGGATTTATACGTGTCATGACAATAATATTAACTTTTTTTTTTAAATTATACATTTTATTGCAATTCATATACAATACTTAATATTGCAATTTTAATACTTTCAACTCTGAAAGCTGAAATGTATTGTGGAACATCTGTAGCTTCCATAAACAATATGTATATATAAAAACATCATTTTCCCTTTTTTGTTTCTTGAAAGCACCAAAACGAAGAAAAACATCAGTTCTTTCTGTTCTGAAGAGTTTCGGTTGTTAGAAACTTTAAAGCTCATTAAAACAGTTGACACAAAAAAACCCAAATTCTCCAGCAGTGATTTACAAACGGACCGCAAACAATAAAACCACTTGTAGAACCACTTGATAAAATCTGAATCACTTCCTTAGCACCTAGTTTAGTGTCATTGCACACCATAAGAGCTGGTTAGGTGGAATTCCATCTTTTTTCATTGAAGTTATTAAAATAAATGAATACATATTTTATTCAAATAGTCAAAAATGTATTTTCTTTTTTTAATAAATTTTTTTTTATTATTATTAAAGCCGGGTAAGCTTTGCCATTTTCTAATCAGCTTTTTTTTTTTTTTTTTTACATTTATATAAATAAATCTAAATATTAAAAATGTATAATAAATCACTGAATTATTACTGTTACATATATTAAGCACCTATGTATTATATTAGTGAAAATAATTGTACATTTACTGCATTTGGCAGTGGCCCTTACAGTTATCGCAGCTTGGGTTTAAACCCATGACCTTCCGATCAAAAATCCAACATCTTATCCACTTCTCTAAATGTTGTCACTAATTTGCCTTTCGATGTACATTCACAACATTCTGTAAAAGCCCTTACCCAGAGAGACAACTGATCAGTTGCTGGTTAATATCTTTGCTTAAGGGCCCACCAATGGCAGCTTAGTGGTAATGGGATTTGAACTCGAGATCTTAGTTTTTCTGTATAAAAGGCCTTCACTGTAACTTGACTTGGCAATATTTTTAAGTTAAGTGCTTTTTTTACTTGTCACATGTACATTACTGTGACATTTTTCTTGGATACCCCAGGGATGTTGGGAAGCTGGTGTCAGAGCGCAGCGTCAGCCATGACACAACATTCCTTAGGCACACAGTGTTAAGGGCCCAAGAGTGGCTGCTGGGTAATACTGGGGATTACAAAAATCTACAAAAGCTACAGAAACCTTTCAAAGTGTTTCCCAGGACCCTGGGAAATGTTTTTATAACCCAATTCTGATCTATACTGTTTGACTTTTTAGTACTACTTTAGAATGATTGCTTGCAAAGGTGTTGTGGACTCCTTCAGAACAGGCTTTAGAAGACAGGATGGCTCTGAAGCAAGAACGTAATCATCACTAGATCTTGGAGTGATCTGGTTGCTCATTCCTGATGGACAAAACACAGGAAAGAACCATTATAATCAAGTAATAGAAAATTTACAGTCTGCACATATATTCTGTTTCATATAACTATAATAGTGTTGTCACAAACACTTAGTTTGCCTATTTCTACTCTGAAGTTAATAACATCATGTTTCATCTGTTCAGATAAAATGTAGTATATTGATATCACGTTTAAGATGCTGTATAACAGTGATTCAATATTCATTGAGGAACAATGTGAACTGATTGATCAAAATAGTGGCTTTGGCAACCCAATTTCTTTAGTTATCATCAACCTCCTCTCATCTATCTATAATTAGTTTACATCCTGTCCTTTTCTGTTTCTCAGAACTACAGTTTACCTTGTAACAGTGTCGCCTGTATGTGGTTGAGCAGCTCCATTCGAAGCACCATTACTCACAAAGCCGTTACCGTTCGCATGCTCAGCATCGTGTACACTAAAACAAACAAACAATATTTCTTTCAATCAGCTATTCAGGACAGGTGTCACTCAATGTCGTCGACCACGTGATGGTTGACTCCGGATTGTGACACGGTTCTGATCAAATTCACAAGAATGAATAATAATGTGTGTGTTCATGCAGCCGAGTCGTTCAATCTGTGCACTTTGTTTTAATGAATCTATTCATAGCAAACGTGTGTAATAATGTATATAGTTATAGCATCACCCCCTCCCCCCTGGCGTGATCTGCCACAAAGTGTGATGATAAGATTTGCATATGAGAAGATTGACAGCACGGCTCAGTAGTGGAAGAAAAAAAAACAGTAGGTTTCACATTCTCAGACTGAAGAATTGACCACAAAAAAATGAGAACTGAGAAATATCATACACTGTTTGTTTGAGCGTTTCCAGGAAATCTGAGATAAAATCTCACAGATGTGACCTGAGTGATCTCCCATCCTCTTACAGTGCAATAATATGCAAATGAGAGTTCTCTGAAATGTTGATTATGGGGCAGCATAAAAAGTTATTTGTTTGAGAAATGTTGTGAATGCAGAAATGTCAGAGATGGTGTGAAGATTCGAGCAAATCCAAAGTCAGCTTTATCATGCAAAAGAAAAGGTTCAGAAGGTGACAATCCTCATATGAAAATGAACATGCAGCTAAAAAATCTGACCCTATTGAACAGCTTTGGGATGAATATGAACACTGACTGCACCCCAGGTCTCCTCACCTACATCAGTACCTGACTTTACTAACACCCTCATGGCTGAATGAAATCTCACACATCTCCATAAGTACATTTCAATATCTTCACAGAAGAATGGAGGTTATTATTATATATTATAACAGTAAATGGGTATCACTGTGGAATGGGATGTGCAAAAATATCTCATACCAATCTTATGGTCAGGTGTCCACACACTTTTTGGCATAAAGTGTATATGCAACCAGGCATGCAAGTACATGTCAGTTTGTGTGGGTTAAAAATATGGCTTTGTAAAGAAAACCAAAATGGAAAGAAAAGAAGTTATCGTGTGGATGAAAAGAAGATGTGAAAGCTCTTACATTCCTGTAGTTCCGATGTGACAAGTTTGATTGTTTGGGTGAGGATCGTATGACCTAACACACAAACACAGGTTTACATTAATGTTTGTTTTACTTTAAATTTAATCTTAATTATAATTTTATATAAAAACTTTTCATAAACATTTCTATGTTCCTTGTCTTTGACCCAATAAACCAGTATTAAGATGTATTTATTGAAAGAGACGCCACAGCACCGGGGAGGGTGTTAAGATGTTGAACTTAGACCAGAAGGTCATGAGTTCAAAGCCCAGCAGGACCAAGACTGCTGGGCCCTTGAGCAAGGCCCTTAATCCTAACCTGCTCAGTTGCATAAAAGTTGTAAATGTAAAATTTCTGTAAAGCACTTTGAACTAAAGATAAACCGTCAACTACATGCATTTCATTCCAGAAAAATTTGAACATGTAATAAAAAAAGAATATCAATTATTTTAAAAATTATAACATATACTGAAGATTCTAAAACATGACACACAAGAACAACAATAAATCAGGCCATATAATTTTAGCTGCCTCTCCGTGTGCGATTCAGATTTACCTTTGATTCCTGTTGCAGCGGATTCCAATCAGGACCACCGCGATTAAGATTAGCAACACCAGGAAAGGAATAAGAACAGAGACTAGGATGCTTTCATTAGCTTTTAAAAACATAAAACATAATTACAATTAAAAATCTCCAGTCAAATTTTTATTAATATTTCATCTCAAATGGCAAAAAGAAAAATGTACAAAAATACTCACATTGCTGTTCTAAAGTTCGGGTTAGCCAGGTGTCGTTAATTACTTGAGAAAGGAAGGAAATACACAAAAGAGCAGACAAAAGAGTTCACACTTCTTTGAATTTTTTTAGTATTTCCTTTTTGTCTTACTAAACTTCAAAAGAGAGAAATTAATTGCAGTAGGTAAAGTGGGCTGAATGTGACAGCAGGAAATACCACTTTCTGTATGTAACAACAATATACACCAACCAGGTAGAACATTATTACCACCTGCCTAACACACACACACACACACACACACATACACACACACACACACACACACACACACACACACACACACACACAGTACAAACCTTGGTAAATAACATCAAACTGCAAAAGAGAAGGACATCAATGAGTAAATCGTTCTTAAACAACTTCAAAGCACAGAAAGGTACAAATAAGAATAGAAACCTTTTGCCCCAATCCATGACAGGTCACTAGATGGTGAAGCTCAATGCAATCTGAGACTGTAATGTTATTTTTTTGTGCATCAACAACCAGAGGGTGCTCAGTTTCATTGATAAAATGTAAAGGTGTCCCATCTGACAAAAACTCCTTTGCCTACAGTAAAGAAAAAGACAAAAAATCATACAACCCATTTTGATGTTTTTACATAACAATATCTCTCGTGTACTTCTGATGATGAAAGAGGATTACAAACATTTCATAACACATCATTCTGTGACTGCATTGAGCTTTAGTATTTGTTGATTATTCATAGGTGAAGAGTCTGCATTAAAAAGTATACATTTATTACTTTGTATTTAGACTCACGTCAAACAAAAATTAAAAAAAGAAAGACATTTTCAGAAAAAGTCTCAGAATATAAAAAAGAAACCTAATAACTGATTTGAGATTTATCGTGATACTGATGCTGTATAGTCACACTGTCCAGCACTAATTTGGCCTCACCTTGTTGTACCAGGCTTGTTCACAATCATCGTTTTTCAATAAAACAGTTACATTTGGCAACACAGAGTAGAGGTAACCATTAACAGCAGAAATGTTTCTGCAGGACCAGGTGACGTTCACAGCAGCAGTCTGAAAGAAGAATAAAAACAGATAGGAAAGAAATAAACAGAAATATAAATGAGTATAAAATGAATATAAAATTTATGTAAACAGCTACACATATAATAATGCCAGGAGTGAAAGAAAGCCAGGAAGACAGACAAAGACAAACAGACAGACACTCAGAGAGAAACCTAGAGAAACTGAGAGAAACCGAGAGAGAGAGAGAGAGAGAGAGAGAGAAAGGAGATCCACCTACCAGAATATCACCCACTAGACCCAACAGAGTGTAGAGGAGACAGGACATCAATCTCTGAATCCATCTTAACAAGAAAATGCTGTTTTCATGCACACCAGCAAGCAAAGCCCACAGTAACCCCATTAAGATAATGCAGAGAGGCTCAGACATCTTCCCAGAGGTCTCAAACACAAGTCCTCCACTGCAGAAGCTTCCAAATAAAACACCAATTCCAAGGTTGCGACACTGTAAAATGTAAACAAAAACAGAGTGCAATGATTTGCAAATCTCCTAAACCAATAAATATTGGAACTGAGGAAATGTAGCATTTTAAGGTAAAAAATAAGGTTATTTTGATTTGATGGCTGCAAGTTGGGATGGACAGTCTGAAAATGCAAATTAACCAGTTGGAGAAACTTATTGAAACTAATGAGTTTAATTGACGCAGGTCAGTAAGATGAATAGTGTAACTTAGAGAGGCAGAGTCTCTCAGAAGTAAATATGTGTGGAGCTTCACCAATCTGTGAAAGAACTTGTCTACAAATTGTGTTACAATTTCAGAATAATGTTTCTCAACATAACATTGAACAACTGAATTCTCTGTGCACAAGGGACAAGTGTGAAAATCAATATTGGATGCCCAAAATATTTGGGCCCTCAGGCAGAACTAAATTTAAAACATGTATGAGTCTGTAATTTACTCAGACACAGACGTTGAATGAGAAGACCAGGATCTCAGTCTCGACTCTAATTCATCCCAAAGGTGTTCTATCAGGTTGAGGTCAGGACTCTGTGCAGGCCAGTCAGGTTCTTCCACACCAAACTCACTCAGTAATGGCTTTATGGACTTTGCTTTGTGGACTGGTGCACAGTCATGTTGGAACAGGAACAGGAACAAACTTTTCCCACAGAGTTGAAAGAATGAAATTGTCATGTCACTGGAACTAAGGAGCAGAGTTCAACTCCTGACTTCAATGATTTGGATGGGTGATCGAATACTTTTGGTAATGTATATTGAATCTTTTGCAGTTTGCTACAGATGTAGTCCGCTCTCTGACCAGCCAATCAAAGAATTTGAAAATGCTGACATGACCAGATGTTTTCTAGGGGGCCTTGGAGTGGACATGTTGCAGTCTGAATGGTTAAAGCAACAGCTTCAATCAACATGGCTCTTGATAGATTCAGATCTTCACTGTTCATTTATTTTGGCCTTATGTGACATGAAGGCTGAAATCTGATTGGATATAAACTCTAAACAACCTGATAGTGTTCAGGCCAGCAGTGAAGACCTTACACTCTTTTAAGTCTAAATCAAATGATGAATGTGTTTACTATCAGTTTACAGCAAACTGTTTTTTTCTGTTTTAACTTGCTTTTGTATAATATATGTGTCTCTTCTCTTATGTTGTCTGTTTCAATTCAATAAACGAGGGCGTGGTGATACACACTTAAACACACAATCAAACAGCGTGCGAGTGGACACACATATTGGCAACCCAAGCACGTGCTGCAAGCTTTCAATACTTCATCAAAATACATGTGGTAGCATTAAATAATTAAATAACAATAATGAAACTAATCATCATCATTATAATCACTATAGAAATCTGACTTCTCCTCTAGTACAGATCATGCATGCTATTTTACACTTTATTTCCTTACACAATGAAGTGTTTACTGAAGTTACACTATTGCACATCTTATAAGATTTAATCTTTTCTGTGAATATCTTTAGCGTACTCACGGTGCAGGAGTCCTCCAGAGAAACCCGTAGAAATGAGTGTGTGTCTGCATGAACTGATGAGTTACTCTTCCCCTTTTTTTGGGGGGGGTTTCAAAGAAGCTTGAGGGTGGAGATGAGAAAACATGTGACTTTTTATTTGCCAATCAGGTACCACACAAGAGCACCTGTTTCTGCTGAAAACAGAAGTTAATAGAAGCTCAATGAGTTACTGAAAACTGAACAGCATCCTGTATCGTGGCTCAAACCACATCCTTTTACTGGCATCTGCATGTATCAGAATAAAAGCACTGGTGTTCGTCTACAAAGCTCAAGAAAAGACCAGCACCCTCTTACTCAGAGACCTCATCACTCCCCACACTGCACCATGCTGCCTGAGATCCTCCAGTACTGCCTGACTGGTACCAACTTCTCTCAGCGTAAGAGATACTTCAAGGCTCTTCTCTGTTCTGGCACCGAGGTGGTGGAATGAACTTCCCCTAGATGTCTGAACAGTGGAGTCCCTGACTATCTTCAAGGAACAGGTAAAGATCTATCACTTCCTGAATCCCTCAAACTAACACTGTCGCTCTGGAAGGCATATGTATGGCAGAAAAATGTGAGGCACTGGAAAAAGAACTCGAGAAGACGTTCACATACCTTGCAGTTATTGGTATTAATCTGACACTAGGGTACTAATTTACTTTAATTATTTGAACTTCTAACTTTCACTGACTTCACAAAATAGTGAGCTGCTCGAAGGTGAATGAAATGGCAGGTTGCCAAGCAAAAGTCCACCAATGTGATGACCCATCTTTCCGTCATTAGTCATACCAAATGTGTGATTTCTAGAATACATGAGCTTTATACTGACACTAATTTAATCAAGATCTCCCAAAAGGCTGGTCACTGATGTAGGACAAATGCACAAGAGGACAGGATAATGCTGAGACTCTAAACCAGGGGTGTCCAAACTTAAAAAATATGGACTGGGACATTCACTAGACATGAGGTATACTGCCTCACTTGTAATGCACTAATATCAATCAAATGCAGGTAAATTACGTTTGATAATTGAACATGTTTAGAGAAAAAAAAGCTTACTTTGTAAAGATGCTGCCTTGTTTAAGAGAGTAGCGCCATCTAGTGTTGAAATTGAGAAGTACAATACATTTGAAAGCACATTATGTGAGGGCCACAGACGATTATATTTTGAGTTTGGACACCCCTGCTTTAAATGAAAACTGGTTCAACACTGCAGCTGGTATTGCTCATCAGTTCAGCGCTGTGTATGGTGAGGATCCGTCTTGGCACAGTGTCTCACCTTTGGATTGAAAAAACTCTGCTGTGACCAAACCTCTCATCAGCAGGAAGAATCAGAAGGTTATATTTTTCTATGGATCATGTATGGACAGAGAAAATGTAGTCCAAAGTTCACTTGTGATCAGAGCAAGTTTAATTTATTTTGGACGGATGAAATTAAATACACTATAATGCAATAAAGTATTGGGTCACCTGAACTTTCCTGCTATAGGTGGTCCTTTTCCAAACTGTTCCCACAAATCTGGAGGCACTCAAATGTACAGGACGTCTTTAGATGCGCTTTAATACAATTTTACCTTTCACTTGCACTTGGAAACCCAAACCTGCTCCAGCATGGCGATGCCCCTGTGCACAAAGTGAGCTCCTTGAAGATCTGGTTTACATGCTTTGGAGAGGAAGATCTTGAGTGGCCTGCTAAAGAGCTCTGATCTCATCCCTACTGAACACCTTTGGGATGAATTGTAACGCTGACTGTACCCCAGGTCTCCTCACCTACATCAGTACCTGCCTTTTGTAATATGGTTGTGGCTGATGAACACAAATATCCATAAAAACACAACAAAATCTAGAGGAACATCTTCCCAGAAGAGTGGAGGGAATTATAAGAGCAAATTAGGACTAAATGTGGAAATGCTCAAAAATCACATGAGCAGGTGACCCAATACTTTTGGCAATATAGTGTAGAAAGAGATACTTTATTCATCCCAATGGGAAATGTACAGCCTCCAGCAGTATCCACAAACACTGGCAATAAGGGCATGCAATAAATACTAAAAATGTGAAGGTATGTTAAAGTAAAGAGTCTACGCAAAACAACAAACTGAGGACAGCATGTAAATAAGTCAATGAAAGATGTAAAATAATAATTTTTTTGGTCCATCAGCCTTGATGTGGAATTACAACATAGGAAACTGAAATGAAAAAAATCTGAAAAGTTTTGAAGCACCTTTTTTTTTTTTTTTTTTTAAGATTTTTATTTATTTATTTATTTATTTATTTTTTTAATTCCAACAATCAGTGTCTTGTGCATTAGTGTGGAGTGACTTGGCAATATTTTCTCCCTCTTTCTACATCCTTTTCAGGTGATATCTAAAAAAATATAAAAATTTTGGTAAAGAGATGTAGAAAGAATGTACCTAAAAGCTTTGATGTACAGGAGAGTGTGGATTTGAGGTTGAACAATTGGATCGTTAGCACAGTTTTAAAAAGTTACTCTCATCCTTTTTCCAAATGTTGTTCTTATTCTCTCTTCAAAAGCACCATCCTATTTAACCAATGAAATACATAAGGCTTAAAAAAATATAAATTTTATTAAATAAAAAAATCAGCAAAATCAGAACATTAGTTTTCCAAGATCACAGAGAAGCTTTACAGACATTTAGCTTGTTAATGGATATATAGTGTTAAAAAAAAAAAAAAGAGATGAAAATATACACAGCTGCATGGATACAAATAAATGCTTTACATAAGAGGTATAGATATTAGGGCAAAAACAAAAAAAACATTAAAAAATAAAATAATAAGCGATCTAACATTCTGTACACAGTGCAATTTTTCTTTTTTTGTTCAAAACCCCCTGATTTAAAGCTGCAGAATAGCACCAGCATTTTAGTTTCAATTTTGTAAACCAGTTGTCCTAAAAAAATGTAAATGTGCAAAATTAAATATACAGCACTTGATTTTAAAAATAAATAAAATGTGAATATTTAAAAAATGTAGATACTTTTTTTTTTTTTAATCCCTATCTGTATATTCTTCAGTCAGCATAATATATATATATATATATATATATATATATATATATATATATATATACACACACACACAACGTCAGCTTTTTCCACAGTGTAAGAACATGCAGAAATGTACATACAGTTCAAAACAAATAGGAAAACAAAGACATATATATATATATATATATATATTATATATAAACACATACATAAAGACATTACATACAAATATCTAATACTACTGGCACTTTTTATATATATATATATATATATATATATATATATATATATATATATATATATATATATATATATAATACTTTTAATATATAACTGAATTATATAAAAAATGAGTTAATGTGTTTAAGAAATAAATTCTAGGTAGTCATCCATATAATATATTTTGCACCAGAATATTGCTACTAAATATAAATGTCAGCTACATACATTTTACCCAACTATAAAATACAATGTTTTAGTGTATATATTAAATATTTGAATATAAAAGTAATGTGCAAAAGTGATGTACAAAGCAGGGACCTTGAGAAAGTATTCAACTCCTCTTCATGTTTTTATGTTGAATTAAGACCTGGTCATAATCAGTAATCTTTAGTTGATGGAGCCTGGTCTTTTTACTTCGACAGTAGTGGCATATTTCTGTTTTAATATTTTTTTTACTTATTGGCAAATAAAATCCATTTGATACCCAAGCTGTAATGCAACTTTGTGAATAATTTCTCAAGGAACTGCATGAAGGTGCAAATATAGCAAAGGCAGAAGCAGGCAGATTTCTGAAGCTAAACTGCAGTCATGCGTTGATCTTGGAATGCTCTGGGTGATACTGATGGAAAAAACACATCAAATAACAGAAAATATGAAATCTGCATAAACATTCTACTGCACATTATTAACTATTACACAACTCTCATAAAACACACAATTATACTGGATTACTCAATTATAATATTCAAATAAATCTATATAATTAAATCAAATATTAAAATGAATCTATATAATTAGATCGAATATGTTGCTGGTAAATAAATGTAAAAACTCGGAAACATCTGCATTTATTTACATATAATCTGTCTTGTGACACTTCCTGTGTGACCAGAAACAGCTAGTTTAGTGGATATTTGGTATCCACTTGGATCATTTTTGGATAAACTTATAGGCAATAAACTTATATTTTATTACCATTGTTTAGAGCACTGTACAATTTAAACTGAATTAAATCAGAACATCTAGCCCTCTCATCTATCTGTACAAATTCATTTCTATCCTGCACTGTTTGAGGTTTACCTTCTGTGCTGTAATCGTGCTCTTATTTAGTGGTTAAGCTGCGTTGCTCGTAACGTCATCGTTCTTACAGCTTTCACTGTTCACATGACTGGCATAAAAATAAAAATAAACAATATTAGTTTCTTCAGATTAAATGTTTAGGACAGGCATTGAAATATGTACCAGTATTGTGCCATCTTTAACTCTTTCATTACTCCACTTTGAGATATAAAGCACTTTACTCTGTAAGTTTAAGAAAAGTTTTCATGTCCAACAGCTGGAACAAGCTAAAAAACACTTTCAACAATATTTCAGAACACAGAATCACAGACGTACCATATTATCGGGATCTTACCAGATTTGGCTGGGGTTCATTACGACCTCAAACTCTTTGTTCAGCATTGAGATATCTACAGCATGGTCATGCTGACTGTTCTGGGTTGAGCTACCAAACAAACACACAATTAGAATGCAAGCAAACATCAAGAAAAAGAAATCAAATCCAAACCGAAAGGTTTGATATATTGTATGATAAGGAGAAGATGCTGAAGCTCATACTTTTCACACAAAGTTTCACACTTACTTTTCTTCCCGCTGCTTGATTGATGCTCATTCATGTTGTATGACCTAACACACACCGACACACACGTTTTTTTATATTCTTTGAAGTGCAAATAATGAAATAAATAAAGGGACAGTAAATTATATAAACGAGTTATGTATTAAAATGTCAAAGAATATTCAAAAGAAATGCAGCTGATTGAGGAACTTTTTTAAACTCAAGAACACTGTATATGAAAACGATTAACCAAACCACTTTGTTTTTATATACTATTTATATACTATGTATTTTACTATATTCTCTCCCAAAAGGGTTTTTACACTGGATGTTTGAAACCTAATGACCCAATAAAAAGATGCACTACTGAGATTTATAATTTAATATAGCGACACACACAAGCACATCCCTAAGAAAACCATATTCCTTGTATTTTTGAAAACTCACTTTTAGAAGCTAATGCAGATTTACCTTCTATTTCTTTTGTACCAGATAATCAGGATTCCAACCATCACCACCAGAGCAATTAGGAAAATGATGATACAGATATGGTTTCTAGTTTTATGAGCTTTGATAGACAGACAGACAGATGACGTTATTCCTTCACATATTACATCAGTACAGAAAGAAATTATACTAATATATATATAATAAATAAGAGATGAATTATTAAATATATAGATATACAGTATATGAAGAAGAAAGATAGAAGAGGGGGGGGGAAGAGGGGGGGATGTGGTAGTGCAGGGTGAACACTGTAATCATTACTAATGCAGCTACTATACTAATAATCCAGAGATGAAGAAAAAAAACCTACACATCTGTTCCATAATTAAGCTGTTGGTGTCGGTGTCGTTGTTCACTAAAGCAAAACACACACAAATGCTGTTAATGTGTGATCTAATAACACATATATTAATGTTTACTAGTTTCTCTGACTGCAGCAACTCTTTCAATATTAATGTCTATATCTCTATTAATGGAGCAAATGAAACTTCATCTACTTATATATCAGAGGGAGAATGTGATTATCCAGATATTCCGACAAAACTCTGATTTGTTCTGAATAGAGCACGGATCATGGATTTTGACTAACAAAACATGCGGCGTCTTGTATGCACACACACACACACACACACACACACACACACACACACACACACACACACACACACACACACACACAAACAGAACCTACCATAGTAAGTGGTGTTTAACTGCAAAAGATAAAAACAATCGTGATTAAAAAAATTCTCAAAAAACAGCATTTATGCAGCATATGTAGAGATATAAATAAACAAACCCTTTCCCCCGTTTCATGACAAGTCACTTGATGGTAAATTTTGCTGCATGTTGAAAGTGTGAGTTTATTTATATCTTCGTTAACGACCTGCGAGTGCCTAGTTTGATTCGGATCATGCTGTCCATCTGTCAAAAACTCCAAGTTCTATTAAAAACAGAGATGATCAGACAACCCAAGCTGATGGGTTTAGTAAATAACAGGATCTAATATGTGAAGAAGAGTTTCAGTCGGCCCCTTACCTCATTGTACCATCCTTGTTCACAGTCTTTACCCGTGACTAAAACAGACTGTGCGTTTGGCATCACAGTGTAGGTGAAACCATCAGTAGTAGATATATTTCTACAGGATAAAGTTACATCCTGGTTCACAGCCGAAGTCTAAAAGTAAGATTTATAAATAAAAACAACTGTGTTAATTAAAATAAATATAAAAAACACAATCTACTCTTATTTACACACAAATAACTTTAATATCAATGTGTTCATATAAGCAGATGAACAGAATAAATCCATCTTGAAGTAAAAGAGGGAGAGAGAGAGAATCAGATTGAAGGAGAGAAAGAGACAGAAAGAAAAGAATAATGGGGGAGAGAGAGAAATAAATCTGCTCACAGCATTTGTTCGGTCCAATTGGCAGCAGAGGAGAGAGAATATTCCCAATGATTTGAGTAAAAAACTCTTCACCAGGAGAAGGCAGTTTCTCAGTCCCCGACCAAGAGAGGCCCCAAGAGAATCCATCCAGATGTTCAGATTATTCCCAGCAGTCACAAACTACTCTATAGCAAAAAAAAACAAGATTCCAGTTAAATCTCTCATAATCTCATCTTTATCCAGCAACCATAATCTCTTAAATTTAGCTAATCAAATGTTTCTTTTTTTCTCCTCTTCAGCACTGAAATTAAAATGTATTATTTTATCTTCCTATTTAACACGGTTATTCTCATAATACAACTAGGCTGAGAACATTTTTTTTCTCATGAACTGTCACACAAAAGAATATTTATCTTCAACAGAACTTCAGATATAACTATACATCTTGACAGTCATTCATCCATTCACATCTATACATACAGACACCCAGACACGCATATCTATCTATCTATCTATCTATCTATCTATCTATCTATCTATCTATCTATCTATCTATCTATCTATCCATCCATCCATCCATCCATCCATCCATCCATCCATATACGTGTGTGTGTGTGTGTGTATATATGTATGTATATGTATATATATATATATATATATATATATATATATATATATATATATATATATATATATATATATATATATACATATATACACATATACACACACACACATACATACATACATTACAGTAATTTACAGTCACGTGTTTCAAACATATACGTCCAATACTTCCGGGTTTCTAGAACACGTTTTCACCGGGGAACAGGCCAGTAACACGTGCCTACACTAATATGCCCGATTCAGTTCCGCATTGTAACGCTGCATTAAAAAATAAACAATACAATAATACTAACGTTTAAAATGAAATGTCGGTAAATAAAAATATGATCAAAGAACCAAATCCAACAAACACCGATTTTATCCACTTCCTTATTTCTTCTTCTGGTGTTTTATGGCAGTTTGTCAGACCAACGGAAAAGTGCATTGGCGCCACCTACTGATCTGGAGTGTGGAGCGAACATAGATTTTGAAGAAGAGGAAAAAAGGGAAATTAATAAAACCTAAATTCTGTTTATTGTTTTAGTGTCTTGTAGGTATTTAAATAAGAATTCTTGAATTCTCGATTGCCCATACTCGCTTCCCAACAGTACCTTTAGAGAAATATTGCCCACTCCTGTCCACCCTAATTCCTGAATTACTTGAAATCTGTCCCTTTCATATGCAGGACACTCATCAAGAATATGCCTTACTGTTTCTCATTCCCAACACCTTCTGATTCATGCTTACCTTTTCTAAACAGACTTTGGTTTAATGCTGTCCAATTCTTAATCTTGAGATAATGACATCCTTCTTTCTATTTCCCAATCTTGTCCACTTTTTAGACTAGTGAGAGCAGCCATTGAATTACTACAAATCACAGTTCTTTCTGGTTGGACTTCTTCAATCCACTGTAGAGCTAGTTTGATAGCTAAAAGTTCGGTAGCAAAAACTGACACTTGACACTTGATCCTAATTGCCTAGGGGCAATTATCCCATTTCAACTTGTAGTGAGGCTATCTGGGATGATCTAAATGCACCACAGCAAATTTCACAAAGCCTGATTTTGTATTACCTAAATCTTCTTAAGTAATGTTTTTGCTCGCAGAACTGTATATTAGACATCCATAGTCAATGTTTGACCTAATCACAGCACAATAAATTATTTTCAAGGACTGACAAGTTGCCCCCCATTCTATTCCTGACAAGCACCTTAACACATTTATTCCTTTCTTTTGCATTTTTCTATCAATTTCTGAATATGTACTCTAAAATTTAATTTAGAATCCATCCACATACCCAAAAACCTTACTACATTTACTTGTTCCAACTTACCCATACATTTCAATATTCAAGCTTCGATTATTCTTCCCTGTCGAAAAACACACCACTTGCGCTTTGGCCACAGAAAATTTGCCCAACTCTCCATTTCCATAGTGCTCCATCATCAGCATACAATGACCTTCCTATTCCAGAATCTACAGTATAATAGATATCGTTAATCTTTAAATTAAAAAGAATCGGGCTGCTCACACGTCCCTGGGGAGTTCCATTCTCAATTGGAAGGATCTGAGATAAAGCAGTCGCTACTTGAATTGTTCTGCCAAATAAAAAACTCATAATCCAGTTATACGTCCTTCCGTCAATTTTCAAGCTTTCCAGTTTCATCAAGAGCCCTTCTTTCCACAGCATATTATAGGCTTTTTCTACATAAAAAAAACATTCTTTATTAATTTGAGCTTTACGAATTTCAGTTTCCAAACACAATATTGCATCCATCGTATTTCTCCCTTTTCTAAATCCACTTTGACATGCTGAAAAAATGTTTCTATTTTCAATTACGTAAGTCAATCTATTCATAACCATTCGTTCCATAACTTTACACAGATTTGATTTCAGCACAATAGGTCTATAGTTAATTGGCTGACAGTGGTTTTTCCTGGATTGGCTATAGGCACTACCACCCCATGCTTCCAATCTGCAGGCAAATTCCCTGATTCCCATATTTTGTTAAAAAGTCTTAGAATCATACTCAAAGATAAGTCCGATAATGCATTATCATCTCATAGCATATGTTGTCCTTGCCTGGAGACGTATGCTTGACCCCCACAAGCGCTCTCTTTACCTCATATAAATTAAACTCAGTCTAGTATACTTCCTGATGAATTCTTCTTTTCATATATGTGAGACTTCTCCTTAACTTTCTGTTCGCTATCATTCACTGAATCAAAGAGCAAACCAGCTGGATTGATTGCAGAATACAGAGTGGATCAGAATATATTTCATCCTAAATTCTGTAAATTAAGTGTGTTAATCTTTACTCAAAAGACTCTTCCCGGTCCTGGAGCATGCTTTAGAAGACTTTACTTTTTGAAGGAGGTTGATCACACTTATAATCTATAGCAGAGTCTAGCCGTATAAAACAGCAGCACACCTGAGAGAAAAGCTATGCAATGAAGAGGATGGACTACTGGGAATAATTTTATACATATTCATGGACAAAAATATATTAAAAGTAAGTCAGTGATTCTGATAATGTTTAGGCCAGCAGAAAACACATTATGCCCCAAGTCTAAATCAAGTGATGAATGTGTTTACTGTCAGTTTACTGCAAACTGTTTTTTTTCTGTCTTAACTTGCTTTTGTATATAATATAGGTGTCTTCTCTTATGTTGTTTGTCCCGTTGTTTTTCCAATTTCTTTAGAGGTCAAAAAGGTTCATGTGCTGATACTCGCATGACACGATTTTACACTAAAACCTTGTAAAATTGTACAATTGTTTCATCGATCGTTTTTGAACAAAACAATTGTTTCTTGCTGTCGTGCGCTGCTTAATTTGTCCTCACTTTCCTGTTTAGGTGTTGCCCAGGGTACATGATTTATCATTACATGCTCTTTTAAGATGTAGTCATGTGAAAATGTATTAAAATGTAAATCAAAAACAAGAATCCTCCACACGAGTCTGCATAAAAGCTTTCGATACTTCATCAAAATACACGTGGTAGCATGAAATAATCAAATAACAACAATCATAATCATCATTAACAATATAATCACTACACAAATCTGACTTCTCCTCAAGTACAGATCATGCATGTTATTTTACACTTTATTTCCTTACACACTTTCTTAAATGTTCATGTTTACTGATGTTACACTATTGCAAATCTGTGCATTTTATCTTTCTCGTGAAGATCTTTAGCGTACTCACATCGCAGGAGTCCTCCAGAGAAACTCGTGTAAGAGTGAGCATGTGTATGCAAAAGCGATGAGTTACTTCTCCTTTATTCAGTTTGTCACCTCCTTTGAGGGGAGGTGAGAAAATTTTGAATCACACCACATAATTTGCCCAATCAGGTTAAGAGGTAACTGTAGATCACATAACTGTCAAAGCCCACTGAATAGGACCACATTTCTAAGAACTAAAAGAAAACTCAACCACATCCTTTTATCTAGATTGCTGCAGATGGTTTCTGGAGATGACTGTATTGTTTGCACAAATTATTTTTAGGTCACAGGAGAAAATCAGTCCTCCGAGCCGGATTTGAACCAGCGACCTAAAGATGACCACATCATACACACCCACAGTCAACCACTATACCAACTGAGCTTTCGAAGGAATTGAACTGAATGATGATGTCTGAATGAGCAGAACGAGATTATTCGATTAAATTCTCAATAATCTGATTTGATTAGGCAACGTTATCATGTGATTATTACTCTGGCTCTCATGGTACTTTCTATTGCAGTTTTTTATAGCAATATGTGATGACAAGCAAATTAGGGTCTACAAACAGTATATTGGTGACGTTCACACAAATAGTCCCAGGAGGCGCCTATTCCTCACTCAGTCCAGTTGTAATGGGATTGCGGGTTAACCTTCACTGGAGTTACAGATGAACTGTGATTTTGACAAAATAATCGGAATAATAAGGAAATGGCATTTGTTTAAAAAGAAATCATGAATTCACACTTTGGTACATTTACTTTCTACTGAATGTCTGCATGTCTATAATGATAAAATGAACATGTAGTTTGTGCATATTAATAAAGTATCATATCTTCACCCTATTATTGACAGCTTCTGAAGGAATTACAGTGGATTTGCAACAGAGCTGGACTGTACTGTGGAAATGATTGGTAAGTAGAAGCACTTTAAATAATATAAATACCAAATTGATGTCATCACTGCTTCTGCTGTCTTTTATGTATTTATTTATAATTGTTTTATTGTGGCAAAAGGAGGTATTTGATCCGTTCATCATTTGTTTACTGACCACTTGTGGTAGGTGCCTACTGCGTAATCCTGTTTAAAGTTGAAGTCAAGGTCACGACGTAGTCCTAGTTGAAGTTATCCTAACCGGAGTAGAAAAACATTTAATCAAAGAAAATATATTCCGAAACTTTTGAAAAAGGAAACTCAGAAAACAGAATACGTTTACGTTCAGTCCAGTTATTGGGGTTGATCTGCCTCCTGGTGCAAATCTCCATTAATTATTTGAAAACTTTCACATTTTCACTGACTTTGCAAAATAGCTATGGTGACTGAAACAGCTTGCTATCCTGTTGAAGGCCAGGGTGATGCCACCTTTTTCAATCTGTGATTTCTAGGAAAAAGTGGCTTTATACTGACACTATGTTGCGCCTGCATAAGGCTGGTCATTGACAAAACAATTACACTAGAGTTCAGGATATCCTGATGATGAGATCATTTCTTACAGGACTCCTTTGTTCTTCTCTATGCTGAAGAAGATTTCTTAATAAAACTGCCTGTACGCTCTGTCCTGCTGCAAAATACATTTGGATCCACAGAGTCCTGAGTCGTTCTTACACGTGGATTTGAAGGAGCCTACATGCACGGAGGATCTGTGATTAGTTCCCCAAGATGTTTGGAACAGCCTGCTGAGCTCCTTCAAAAACTGTGTGCAACGTACCAAGAAATATTAATGCTGTTTTGCAGGAATGGGTGGCCACACCAAATGTTGATTTGATTTGGATTTCTCTTCTGTTTATTTTCTTTCCATTTTGTTAATCAATCAGAATAAACTATTATCACTTATTTTTGAAAGTGTTTTTACATTACATCATTTGTTTACAAGCTGCCCTTATCATAAGAGACGTACAAAAGTGCTGTGAAGGCAAACAGATTTGTTTTGTCTGTTCATTCTTACAGGGGATTCCCCCGTCTGTCTGGCCACAAAGACACACTCTGGCCCCTCCTTCCTCCGCCCAAGGTTACAAAAGTTCATGTGCTGATTCAGTTATCTTTTTGCATAACAGATTATTTCACACTATACATAACTGTATAATAATACATCTTTAATATTACACGCATGTTTAAAAGCTTTCGAAACATCACCCAAATACAAGTAGTAGGATGCAAATCATAATAATATTAACAATAATATTAATAATAATAACAACAATATTCACTGTACAAATCTGACATGCTATTTTACACTTTATTTCCCTGCACGCTTCCATAAATGCTTATTTAACTAAAGTTACAGCATGTAACTTGATGTATTTTAGGAATTCTATCTTTCCTGGGAATATCTTTAGCGTACTCACATTTCGTGTGTCCTTCTGAGAAACTCTGTAGTAAAGTGTGCCCCTTCACTCATTTCCTCAAAGGAGCGTTCGAGTTGTAATAGGAAATGGTCCGAGTCACGCCACATTATTTTACCAATCAGGATCCGGGTAACTAAAAATAGTCCAACTGTCAAAACCCATCATACAGGAACACAAGCGTGCACAATTACAAAAAAAAAAAACCCTCATAACCACATCCTTTAGTCAGTGATTATTATGAAACTGCTTGTGTACATGTACACATTGTTGTAAATGGTTTCTAAAAATTTTGATTACTGATTGTATGCTTTATGTCGGTCTTTTATTGATTTATTAATTAATGTATTTTTTTATTGTTGGTAAAAGGATGTATTTGATAAGTTCATCGTTCAAAACTAAAGAGGTACAACAATGTAGTGATTTACTGACACCTTATGAAGGTCACTGCGTAGTAAAGTTATCCTAACTGGAGTAAAATAAATCATTTAAATCAACACTGCAGTGTGAATTTGATCATCAGTTCAGCGCTGAACAGGGAAAGGATCTGTCTTCGAAGGCAATCTCCCACCTTTTGGACTGAAAGGCCATTCTGCTGTGGCCAATCCTCTCATCAGCAGACAGAATCGATATACTATGCTTTGCTGTGGAGTATGTTTGGTGGAAAGAAGTGAAGAGGTCCAGAGGAGAGCAAGTTTAATTTATTTTGACCTAATGGGATGTTCTGATCCAAATAAATTACAAATACATTATGTTCTGCCTCAATTTGGGACAGAACCGAACTGAACCCAAAGTGACCTGGAAACGACCAAAGGCTGAGAACATTGAAATTATGACATGGCAGCTCACTCTGATCTAAACATAATAGGAAATCATTGGAAAATCGTTGGTGACAAAGCTATGGCTAAGAAACCCACAGTCATCAAACTAAAGAAGAGACTTAAAAAAGAGTGGCCCAAGATCACACCATTGCAGTCCAAGAAACTAGTGATGTCCTGCATCTACAGATGTGCTGAAGCCATTAAGAGTAAGGTCCTCTCTACTTCTGACATTTTTTATAGCTACTCAAACAACACTCAACACACAAAATGCTTAAATTAGCACTTTCCAAGTTTGTAGAATTCAAGAGTTATATTTATTTGGGCCCGAGCACCAAGGAGCAGGCCAGAATGTAATTTTTTATTTATTTATTTATTTAATTTTTTTTTACACACATTGGCCAATTGGGGTCCCTTACCATGCTAGAAAACTCTTGAAACACATCAGAGTCGTTTGTCACTAGGCCCGGGCAAAGGCTGGAACACGGGTGTAGCATGGGGGCTCTGTACCACCCCATGTAATGCAAAAACAAACATTGGTGCACGGATCGGGCAATTATATACGCACATGCACGAGAGTTGGTACGCATATAGATCTCATTGACATGTTCGGCCAAGGATTCCGATCGCATCGATGTGCCTATTGTGAATCTCGGACATAGCGCCTCCAACAGGCGCCAGGATGTGTGTCAGTCACAAAAGGTGGATATTTTGACAGGGATTTTTGATATCTCTAACGCTGTTCCCATGGCAACGCGTCAAACTTTAATTTTCAGCCGTATTTAAGCCCTTGCCATGCACTTTTTGTGCCTTAACATGCTCGAAAACAACGGAAATTCGGCACAGACGTCACAGTCGTCTGCCATTAGGACCGCTCAAAGACTGGAACATAGGCATGGCAGTAGGGCTCTGTAGCGCCCCATGAAATGCAAAAATAAATATCGGTGCACAGATCGGGCAAACATGTACGCACATGTACGAGAGTTGGTATGCATATAGATCTCATCGACCCAAACAACTTTTACAATCAAACCTATTAGCTCCGCCCAACAGGAAGTCAGCCATTTTGGGTTGTTTTATAAGTGCATGCGGTGAACTTTTAAATACTCCTCCTAGGATATTTATGCGATTGACATCAAACATGGTGAACATGATGCCGAGACATTGTAGATGATAAATTGCAAAGGGATTTTTGATATCTGAACACTGTTTCCATGGCAACGTGTCAAATTTTACTTTTATTTCAGGCATATTTAAGGCTTTTGGCATGCTTAGATTAACTTTGAAATTTGACACATACATCACATTAGTCGGCTGTTAAGTGTGGACAAAAAGGTCGGACAACGGTGTGTCTCTTAAGTGGCTCACTAGTGCACCCGTTTGTCTAAAATGTGGGGTTTCTTTTCCCTACAGTCCCCAAATGGGTCAGTAACAACATAAAATAGTCCACTGATATTTACCCACTTGCCCACTGTGCATTGTTTTTTTGGGAGGCACCGTATAGAGATACACAAATGTGCGAGGCCCCGGGAGACGGGGAGGAAAGAGAAAGAGAGAGAGAGAGAGAGAGAGAGAGAGAGAGAGAGAGAGGAGGGGGGAATTACGTCTCCAGGAATTACAGGAAATTGTGAAAGGGCGGTGTGTTACACATTGGATTATGGATCCGTCGAAGAAAACTGTATTATATGAAGAGAAAAAACAAACTGCGGGGGCCGTGGATCAAAATCTGTTTACGAGGTATTTCATTATTTTATGTTGAAACATTTCTGCTTTACTCTGTTTCGTATAAAACATCTGAGAAAACACTACATTATATCTGGAGATCTCAGAGGTGGAAAAGGGGATTATTTGGGTGATATTAGTGATACTCTTGAAAAACGACTTTAGGCCTTAATACTGGTTTAAACTCTTCCTGGTTTAGTAAACGATGGTAATGGCAACTAAAACCAGTACCTCCGTGATTTCAATTAAACTTCCATTCTTTAGTTTAGATTATGTTTTAAGCATTATAAAATATAATTTAAAAATAAAATAGTCGCGTATTAAAAAGACGTACTTGCAACCCATCCTGTACAGGCCGTCTTTTAGTAGTCGGTGTTCATTTAAGATCCGGAGACAGGACGAGTGTGAGTCTATTTTATCATAAACGCCAGTTATTTGATTTGCTTTTTGCGCACTTTTTGGGAAAAAAAACTGTAACTATATTTCTGTAATAATATCTCTGCTTGTAACGGGTGAAATAAGTCGTGGCTCCTTTAAGAGCAGCATCTGGGAGTAGTGGGTACATGAGCACGAGTACCGCATGAGCACAAGACCGAGGATTGTTTTAATTATTTCTGTAGCACTGATATGACCTGCTGGTGTTATTATTATTCATCTTATCCGTGTTCAACTTTAAGTAGCTTTTACATTTTTTAACGATCAGAAGCATAGAGAGCTGAGAGTTTTAGCGAAGGTAAGCTGTAATTTATCATGTTCTGTAATTCTCGGTGTTCTGACTTCTGACTATCAGAGCCAGAGCACCTTTTTCCAGGGTCATGCATTAGGTACCTGGGTCTTCAGTGAGGACGTACCCGACTTAATCCACCTCTTAATATCACCACTATCAAGTCGCATTTATAGAAACCGTCAATGCAATACAAAAACACGATATAGCGAGCTCATTAAAGCAGGGTACAAACTTCTACAGTACAACCACAACTGTACCACCTACATCATCTGGAGCAGTTCAAAATCAATATTTGTCTAATAACATCACAAAAACTTAAAAAAAATGTAAATAAAACAAAACCTACTAACCAGAGATGCAAACTTTTACTGTGCAGCCCTCCTCAGAGACTGTAATCCAATGGTACTGCTCGTATTCTCTGGTCTGCGAATGGAGAGGAAACCCTTGGTTGTAACAGTTGATATGACACTCTGACCAACCAATCAGAGGACGGAAAAATGCTGACGCTATTATGGCATGCACCCATGAGAGGAGAATCTGATTGGTTAAAGAAACAAAGCCAAATCTTAAGGAGACTGTAGTAAAAAAAAAAAAAAAAAAAGGCCCTGGGCAGTTTAGATTGACATGGCAGCACATAAAGGCTAAAATCTGATTGGATAAAAAAAATCTTAGATTTACATACAGTACAGACCAAAAGTTTGGACACACCTTCTCATTCAAAGAGTTTTCTTTATTTTCATGACTATGAAAATTGTAGATTCACACTGAAGGCATCAAAACTATGAATGAACACACGTGGAATTATATATGGAATTATATACATAACAAAAAAAGTGTGAAACAACTGAAAAATGTCATATTCTAGGTTCTTCAAAGTAGCCACCTTTTGCTTTGATTACTGCTTTGCACACTCTTGGCATTCTCTTGATGAGCTTCAAGAGGTAGTCAAACTTAGTGTCCAAACTTTTGGTCTGTACTGTACATGAAAGCAGTGCAGCCAAGAGAAACGCTACGAAATGAAGAGAATAAACAGTTGGTAATTAATTAATAAAATTTCATGGAGCACATATTAGAATTTAGGTTGTAAATGTAGATCAGTGCTTCTGATAGAGTTTAGAATAGCAGAGAAGCCTTTGACCCTTTTCTTAGGTCCTGACCGCCTGCCACTGAATTTTTCCCCACCGTGACTGGGTTCTGGGGGAGTGCAGGGACAATAATTTATCTGTTCTGGGTTGTTTGGATTAAACTGATATTAGGATCAGAGGTGTGAGTATGTTGCGTAGTCTTACCTGTTCTCAATCCAGTGAACAGGTATATAACAGCGAGGCTGACTTAATGAAGCTGTACTATAGAGAAAGGCAGATTTACTTTGTGATTTTTATTGAATTTATTTAATATCTGATATAAATGAGTATGGAGTTAAGGTTTTCTATACTCGGGCAGGACACAATGTTTTCTGAACGTCTCCAGGTCCAGAGAAAATGGGGGAATTTCAGTAAAATATTGAAAAATTTCACTTTGGATTATGAACCTGTTAAAGAAATCAGTGCATTACTTCCTGATCTGGTTTTGGTAAATGCTGATGATGGCAAAAACAGTGCAAAAATAAAATCTGTGTAATAATCTTAATGTCTTAACAAACATTGTACACACCCTCCTATGTAATTTATAATATTTTATTGGATCGTGGCTTTTATGCATCACAATAAGAAGCCTAAAGTTTGAGTATCTGCAAAAGTGAAAGGGAAAGTTTATAGGACTGTGGTGAGACCTGAGATGTTGTATGGTTTAGAGACAGTGGCAGTGAGTAAAAGACAGGAGGTGGAGCTGGAGGTAGCAGAGCTGAAGATGTTTAGATGTTCATTGGAAGTGACGACGATGGACAGGATTAGAAATGAGTTTATTAGAGGGACAGCACATGTAGGACGTTTTAAAGACAAGGTGAGGGAGGTGAGATTGAGATGGTTTAGACATGTGCAGAGGAGGAACATGGGGTATATCAGTAGGAGAATGCTGAGGATGGAAACACCAGGAAGGAGGAAAAGAGGAAGACCAATGAGGAGGTTTTGTTTTCTTGCTACCAGATAATGGTGTCATTTCCTCTGACTTGTGGGTGGTTTTTAATTTATTGCTAGTGAAAGGTCTGATGCAGTCAAACGTAGAAGTTTTGGCTTGAAGCATTATATATAGCCATCCATTACTACAGTGTACCAGGTCATTACACACTCAAATATACTAAAGGTGTGATGTTAAGAAACCCTAAGGTTTGTGATTAATGAAGCGTTCTGATCTTGTCCTGGTCTTGTTTTCCAGATGGATGAGATTCAGCTGGACATGAACTGTGAAAAACTTCACAGTAATGGTTTCTACAACTACTCTATGCAACTGCAGGATTCCTCACAGATAGAGGAGTGTGATCTCCGATGGAAAGCAGAGGTGAGAACTGCTTTTCACACTGCAGCTGTCAGAAGATACTGTCATGTACTGCTAGGATAAACTGTGAATTACTTTTTTTAATGGAAATGGATCCATTACAGGACGGGACGGTGCTGGGCCTGGGAAATTACTTAGTCCGTGAATACTGTGAACGTGGGATTCGCTACATTGATGAATGTAAAAAGGTAGAAATACTTCAAATTAATGTATATTCTGTATGCTGTTTTGATTGAGAATTTAATTTATATATATTTTATTTGTTTTGCAGGAGGTGTTTATTTTTAATGGTAGGTCCTTCTGTTTTTACTTTCGTAAAAGTAGTTAAAACAGATCATTATTTTTAATGCAGGAAAAATGATTTTGTAATTCGAACATCAAGCAACAGATTTTGTTGGTGTCAGGTGTGAAATCATGTAACCGTAGTGAGAGGAAAACAGGATCTCACTAAACTACTGCAAAAGAGAAGAGAGAGATTTACATTTATAAAGCAGTAAATTAATTTTGGGTTCTTTGTGTGTGCATAGTTTTTAACAGCACCTCTGATGATCCTTTTGAGGGTGAGTACTTTTTTATTTAATTTTGCAGATGGTGTACGTTTTTAACAGTAGGTCCTTCTAATCTGTATTTTTACTTCTGTACACTAAGGGAGCTAAAACATGATTATTATCTGTGATTAGTATTGTGTTATGCACTGAAAACTCATTTTGTAATTCAAACAAGCTACAGATTTTTTTTTATTAATATATTTGACTAAATCACAGCCTTTAGTGGTGTCAGGTGTGAAATCAGTTCAGGACAAAACATGTTACAGTAGTGAGGGAAAACAGGATCTCACTAAGCAGTAATTTCAGTAAGGGTGATGTGTCGTATAACGGTGATGCTACTAGAATTGTTATTTTTTATTGTTTATACTTGTAATAATGAAACCTGTGCAGCACTTGAGGGTTTATGTTTGTTGTTTGTTTGTTTGTTTGTTTTAAGATCGCAAACTTTTTCATCTCCTATGGCTGATTCCGATCGGACTCATTCTGTTTGTCCTCTTGAAGTTGTTTATTTCTGGACAAAGGTAAATCTCCATTACCCGTGAAGAGGCAGTAAAATGAGAGAAATTTAAATGCTTTCAATATTTGTCTTCAGATTAGACTGAGAGATCTAAGATGGTGATTAACACAATTCTTTAAAAAATAAAGTGCTTTGAGAACTCAATCAACAAATGCATTCTAATATCACATCTTTAACATTTTTACATTTCATATTTTTCAAAACTGAAACAAATATTTCCTCTTATAATGTTTATTATATAATTATATTTTTTCTAATTATGTTTGTGTATTAGGGGGCCCTGGCAATGTGAGCCATAATGAGAATATGAATGGCGGGTTGGGAACCAAGCTGCCTTTCTGTTTAGAAGCAAGTAAGAGTTTAACTACTGTATGTAGATAAACAGCATGGTAAAGAATTTTGCTAAGTGTGATGTGATGATAAATACACAATTATATAAGTAGACTCTATAAACCTTACATGGTGTTTAATTCATTCTTTGATTTCTTTTTTTGTGTTTTTGTCAGTGAAGAATCCGGAGTATCTGAGTGAGGATCACGGTTTCAGCCTCAGCACTTCATCTCGTCATCTTTCCGGCTTTTTTTGTAGTTTTGTATTAGGCATACCTGCATTTTCACTCCACTTTATCCAGTTATTATACACTAATAATAGCAACAAATGGCAAATTTTTTTAGCATTTCAGAGTAATTATTATTATTATTATTATTATTTTTTTTTTTTTATACTATGTGGCAAAAGTATTTATTAGTGATGCACCGAATATTCGGCCACCGAAAGTTTTCAGCCGAAAATGGCCCAAAAGTGCATTTCGGTTTTCGGCCAAAAGACTTTGATCACTGAAAAAACACGGGTGAAACAGTTTGTTGTGATGACGCAAACAGAAACCCCGCCCTGCACGTGCTTGTCTAAAACAACATGTCTGCGGTGTGGACGTGTTTCAGTATATCTGAGAAAGACCCACGGATAGCGATTTGCAAAACATGTAATGCCGAAATTTCAAGATGGGGTGCGTCTGCAAAGACTTTCTCCATGTCGGGTTTAATTTATCACCTGAAATCCAAACATCCCGATCGCTATGCTGAATATGAGAGAAACACGGCACAGAAAAGCAAAACCCCTCCGACCATGCGCACTCCGTCTGTGGTGGAGGTTTTTGAAAAGGCAGGAAGTTTCCCAGTGATAGTGTTGTATTGTATGTTTAAGCAGTTGCACTTGTTCTGAATGCACTTTGTTTTTATGAAAGAACATATTTAATTGTACAACCTTTCAGCAGGCCAGAGGGCCTGTTCATTATTATTTAAGGTTAGTACACAGCCAAAGTTATAAATGCAATGGTAATAATAATTGGCACAATTTCTCTCGGTGTTTCAGTTTTTGGCCTTGCTTTCCTCTTTTTCGGTTTCGGACAAGAATTTTCATTTCAGTGCATCCCTAGTATTTATCATGCATTACTGTATGAATGACTGACTATTGCCAAAAGTATTCATTCACCCATTCAAGTCATTGAATTCAGGTGTTTTAATCACTTCCATGATTACAGATGTATAAAATCAAGTACGTGTGAAAGAACGGGTCACTCTCAGAAGCTCAGTGAATTCCAGCATGGTACCATGACTGTGCACCAGTGTACAAAGCAAGATCCATAAAGACATGGATGAGTGAGTTTGGTGTGAAAGAACTTGACTGTCCTGCACAAAGTTGTGACCTTAACCCCTAAAGAACACCTTTGGGGTGATGTTACTCAAGTTCATTTGCATGTGAAGGCTGACAAGCGAATACTTTTGGCAATATAGTGTATCTATTAAATCGTCTCAGCCAAAGAATGGGACCAACTGTGAACTTAAACAAGTTTACAAAATATTTATTTTAAATTATTGCACTTTTATTCTATTTTGCACTTTTAAGTGCATCTCTGTTCAGTGTTTTTTACTCAGTAACCAGAACAGATGTGCCTGCACAGTTACTACATCTTTTTGTTTTTGTGTGTGAGCATTATTCAGGTTTTTTCAGCTGTTCCATCAGCCACCTTAAAGGCTTTTTGTTGTGGAATCACTTCATCAGTAGAAGCTGGGTGGCTTCTATTTGCTTGTGTTTTTGTTTAGAATTTGGTTCACCAGTAGTTGAACATACCAGCAGTAGTAGGGGTTATAAGTCTTTGTTTTTGTGGAGGAAGTGAAGGGAAAAGACTTGTCCTTTATTTATGTTTTTATTTTATGTAGGCAAGTTATTTTACACAAACCTGTTTGCGGGACTTCTTCCACCCTGAAGTTTATGTTTTATGTCCGATAAATTCAGAATAAATAAATCCGGATGTTTTCCTGTAACTAAATATTTATTTTATTCTTTAATAATCCCTAATTAAAATCAGTCCATCAAGCAATATTTGAAACAGTCACATAAGGAAATCCATGTTATAGTTTACCTACTCACTTATCCAACAGTGAGGCTAGAATGAAGGAAAATGGTGCCTTGGTGGGAATCCTGAAAGGCATCAAGGTGCTGCTTTTGTAGCAAGGAATTCCTTTTTAGATAGTAGCTTCGAAGCTAGACTGTGGAAAATGATGTCTTTGTTCCAGTAGCTTCCAATTCACCAAAGATCTGCCTTTAGATGGTTTACTATTAACCATCCTGAACAATTTCCTATCAGCAGCAAGCTTGCATTAATCCCCTGAGTGTTGTAGTAAACCAACTATGCCAGGCTTTTTATACAGTACGTACCTACAGTTGTTTCCTCTCAGTCGATCCTGGCACCTGTAATCATTGTCAATCATGTCATTAGAAATCACTCCAAATGACTTTCCTGACTTGTTGAAGTGATCGATCTGCTTCTAAAACCTGGCACATTTTGTGCATATTTAATTAGACTCAGGGACATCACTGGCTGCAATCAATTATAATCACTCCTTGAAAGTTAGGAGCTCATTCCACAAAGCACATTTCACTGCAATAACATCAATACATGTACCTCAACTTGCTGTGTTTACATATGTTTTGCCTGGAAGATTGTCATATTTCTACATTTTATTTTGCTTGTGACAAAGATGCACATGTTCCAATAAATCCATTACAGAAAAATAGCTGTGCATGTCTGATTACTGATATAGATTTACAAGTGGATGTAACCTTTTAGCACAACTATATATTTAGAAATAAATGAAGGAAGTGCTTTTATTATTTTTAATCCACCGACTGCATATAATTGTATATTTGTTATTATATATAAAACAACTGAATATATAGTACAAAGTAATTGAAGTTAAATGTACAAAAAAATGAAACTCGAATGAGTCAAATTAGTCAAAGCAGCCGCTAGGGGCGCTGCTAGCTAGAAAAACGCAAGGCGAGATGTTTTCTAAACGTCTCCAGGTCAAACAGAGAAAATGGGGAATTACAGGGAATATTGAGAAAGTACGGTGGGCTACACTGGATTATGAATCTGATGAGGAAAACTTTATTATATATTCAAATGAAGAGTAAAAGCAAACTATGCAGTGTGCCATGGAAGACCCCGGATGATCTGTCCTCTAGGTAATTCATCATTTTGTGTTCAAACCAGGGGCGTAGATTACACGAGGGACACGGGGGACACGGGGGACATGTCCCCCGCACTTTTTTATAAAAAGTAAATTCGTCCCCCTCACTTTTTTAGTGGAGAGGGTTAGCGTTAGGGTTAGGGTTGTGACAAAATTGACAATATAAATAGGGAAATAATTGCTCAGCTGTTAGATGGGAAGGAACGTCACAGAAACACTTTTGGCAGTTTTAAGTAGCTTTATATATTGAGATATATGCTCACTTTAACACTGTAAAAAGCTACTACTTTTAAACAAACCAGCCAGGAAGCTTAAAAGAAGTGACACTAAATGTTTATTTCATCTGATTGTATAATTGATATTGACTCTTGACATGTTTGTCAGTTGAGTTCAATACATAATTTCCTTCAATAGTTGGTTTTAAATGACTTGTTTTCTTCCTGAAACATGGACTGTAGAAGAGAACCAAACGAAGTATTATATGAATGTGAAAGTCTCCATTACTGTGTGCCATGTACTGTACATACACAAAATGCAATTTGAAATATGTAAACAATAAACTCTTAGTACCATTATAAGGACATTTTTGTACTTTACACTCAAAAATGTACGTATTACTACCTTACAGTACCAATGTGTACCTTAATATACAACTATACAATTTTGGGGTAAATAAGGTACAAAGATGTCCTTTTAAGGGTCCTGTCCCAGTGGCAAGCTGTTGTATTTCTTTTGTTCTTTCTGTTTTATAATCATATATATAATCATAAAGCAAAAAAAAATAGGATGAAAAATAAAACCTGTCAATTACACAAGGGTTAACTGAACAAAAAAAAACAAAAAAAAAAAACAGGTAACACTAGACATTTCGTCCCCTCCACTTTTGAAATGATGGCTACGCCCCTGAGAGAGAGAGAGAGAGAGAGAGAGAGAGAGAGAAAAAGAGAGATCAAATACCTCTAGGGGGCGCTATTCAGCGCTTTTTGAATACTTGGCAGCTTGAAGAAGGGCAGGACGCGACGTGGTATTTTTTAACGTCTCCAGGTCGCTTTACAGTCCAGAGAAAATGAGAGAATTACAAGAAATTGTGAAAGGGCGGTGTGTTACACATTGGATTATGGATCCGTCGAAGAAAACTGTATTATATGTAATAATGAAGAGAAAAAACAAACTGCGGGGGCCGTGGATCAAAATCTGTTTACGAGGTATTTCATTATTTTATGTTGAAACATTTCTGCTTTACTCTGTTTCGTGTACAATATCTGGGAAAACACTACATTATATCTGGAGATCTCTAGAGGTGGAAAAGGGGATTATCTGGGTGATATTAGTGATACTCTTGAAAAACGACTTTAGGCCTTTAATACTGGTTTAACTCTTCCTGATCGGGTTAGAGTAAACGATTGTAGTGGCCAGAAAAAAAAAAAAAAAATCCCTGCGTGATATAACTTCAACAGCATTATAAACATGACATTACCCTCTCTTTAATTCGGATTATGTTAGGATCATTAAGCATTATTTTAAAGAAAATCATAAAACAAATGCCGCGCGTTAAAAAAATTTTACTTGGCAACCCTGACCAATGCGGATATCCCGTACGGGTGCCAGTTAAAGACTTCCAGCAGCAGCAGCGTGAAGTGTCAGTCTCTCTCTCTCTACAAGAACGTGAGTACACGTTTATAGTCGTGACATTCAAGGCTTTATAGAAATTGTAATGTTTTTTTTATATCTATGAGTCTGATCACAATTTTATTATTTAAACAAGTGGTATGAACAAAATTTTACGATTTAATTAATATAAATTAGATGCTAATAATAATGTTTACTTTCGCGGTGCTGGGATTTGAATCGGTTTTTATAACTACTCCTTATATATTACACTTAAATTCACACACACACCGTCTATACCCCAATAACGTTCACTATTGTGAAACTTTCATAAAAAAAAATATTTTCCAGAAAATCAAAGTTTAGCTTAAATTCGGTGAAAATACTCGCGAAAATAAAACTGCACGGGAGGAAGATGATCTCCAAACCCCTGGACCTTAAAATGAGTTCAGAAGATCTCAGATACGATTCGATATCGAAATCATAGAGATCCGTCGCTGATGGAGTTTTAGAAAAGTTAGCTGTAATGTTTTAGCACAGTTGGATAATCTGCTAGCATGGTTGCCTCTATGGATCAAACTCCTCGGTGTTCTGACTTCTGACTATCAGAACCAACATTCCGGTTTCCCCCCCGTGTCTGGGTTCTGGAGGAGTGTTATATGGTATATGTATATTTACTAAGATAATAATGAGGATGCAAGAGAACGTAAATAGTGTAAAAAAATTTAACTAAATTTAAAAACGAGGTAAAATTTTTACTTCGTATAAAACATTTATAACGGAAACGCCATTTTGAAGCGACTTTATTATGGCCGCTCCCACCACCCGTACGTAACCGCTGTAAAATACACGGGCACCTGCCTGCTGACTGAGGAATGTAGACAGTGAGGCGGAATGATTGTGTTCACACTCTTACCAGATCTCAAAACAAGCAGCGAGCCTAAACGAACAAGAGAGGAGAACTGAGCTATCAGGTCTAACAAACAGCCTAACCCAGATAGCAGGGCTAACAGAGCGAGCGAGACATTACAAATGTGAACTATTTAATGTAATTTTTTAATCAATTTTTAATTTGTGCAAATTGAATTGATTAATCTGGAAAAAAAAATTGTCATTTGATGACTTCTCAAAGTTATCAATTTGTAAAACATAGAACCAAAGCTCTTCAGCTGGACTCTACAAAATCTGAGAGGAGATTTTTAAAGGTCTAGTGTTTGGAAGGTTAAAGATTGAGTTTTTTTTAAATATAAAATTGAAAAGAATGTGTAAAATGTATTTTGAGGTTTGGTGTGCTCATCAGGTTTGCTTAATAATCCCATCCTCTGACAATTGTTCCGATGTAGATTAATTGACGTAGCTGGATTCTTTTTTTTTTTTTAATATTGCATTATTACTTGATCTTGTTTTTCAGATGTCAGTGGTGCAGATCAACAAGACGTGCGATGGACTTTTAAATGATAAGAAATACTACTACTTTGTGAATTCTTCAAAAACGGATGGCTGTGATCACATCTGGAAAGCACCGGTGAGAAGTTAAAATGTTTTTTTATATAGGCGATGGGTTACACTGCAGCTGTAAGTAGATATTAAATAAATAAATGCTGGGATTAGCTTTTTTTTCCTTGGCTTTTTTTTTTACATTATGGAAATGTGTTGATTTTAGAATGGGACGGTGCTGAAATATGGAGACGTTCTGACTCTTGATAACTGTGTGAATGGAATTCGCCACATTACGAGATGCTTCGAAAAAACAGGCGAGGTAGGAATACTTTAAATACATGTATATTCAACATGCTCTTTTCTACTGGTTTAATTGAGAATTTAAGTGTAATTTGTGTATCCTTTTTTTTTTTGCAGATAAAGCACATTTTTAATGGTATGTCTTTTTCTTGTCTATGTTTCACTTCTGAAAATCAAAATGATCTAAAATAATAGATCAGTTATTAGTTTTTGATATAACATGATGGTGTGTGTGTGTGTGTGTGTGTGTGTGTGTGTGTGTGTGTGTGTGTGTTCTCTTGTACTTAGTTTTCAGCACCTCACCTTCTACCGTTGTAGCTCCATATGAAAGTAAGTACATTGGAGGATATTTATTAGATGACTCCAAATGTATTGAAAGTAAGGAGAGTAGTGCAGTGTTCAGTCATTAGAGGTGAAATTTGTTGAAATTGCAAGTTTCAAGAAAAATAAAACGTGACCAACATTCGCTTGATGATTATAGTCTAAGAGGGAACTTGGTATAAAATACAGCTGAATATGTTTTTACTTCTTTTAGGCGGAAACTCCACACAGACTCATGACTCTGGTATGTATAAGAATCTATTGTGTTCTTTTTAGACTAAATACTGAATAATTGATCTCATATGCAGGAATCAGACATAATATTTAAACCACTGAGAGGTCTTTTTAATATTTTTACAGTGATCATGTTAAGTGGATTGATTGATTAGGCAATAAATGTCGGATTTGGAAATAAAATGGAAAAATGGGCATGTAAGGATCTGAGAATCTTTAAAAAGGAGTTAATTGTGATGTCTAGATGAGTGTCTCAGAACATCTCCAAAACAGCCGGTTTTAGAGGGTTATCCTGATGCAGTGGTTAGTATTCACCAAAAAAAGTCCAGTGAAGGACAAATGTTGAACTGGTGACAGGGTTATGGGCACTAAAGGCTCACTGATGGCGGTAAGGCACAAAGTTTAGTCTCCCACAGGAAGGAAGTGGTGACCTAGTGGTTAAAATATTAAACATCTGATCAGAAGTTTGAGAGTTCAAATCTCAGTACTGCCACTGTTAGAGCCTTGAGCAAAGCCATCAACTGCTCATTTGTATAAATAAATGCTTCCAAATTCCAAAAATCTCAATCTGATCAAGCTTTTGGACGCCCCACCTCACCCATTCTGCTTCTAACATATTGTGGAGTCCAGGCCTTGATTGAACAGATCTGTTTTGGTGGCACAATGTGTACGGGCATTTCACAATATCAGAGCGGTGGTTTATCGTTGTGGCTGATCGAAGTTTACACTGAGGGAATAAACGTTTTAGCTGAAAATGTAGATTTCTGACCTTCTCAGTGCTTCTAATTCAGCATTTAAAATGAAATATTATCAATATGATGTACATGATGAATATGATCATTTGTTTGTATTATTTTTTGAAGATCCAAACCTTCTATGGCTAATTCTTATCGGACTCATTCTGATTCTTCTTGTCCTGGGGTTTATTGAATGGAGGTAAATTTCCATCTCTCTTTAAGAGGCAGTTAAATGAGAAGTTGAGATACTTTAAATGTTTAACATCTGATTACACGGAGAGATTTTACGATGGTAATTAACGAATAATTCCGTTCTGCACTGTGATTGTGGATGGGTAGGTGGAAAGTTTTGACGAGATTGAAGGATCGCTGCTGTCAACACACGGACAAGGAACCCCGGTGAGTGAAACTGCAGGATATTTACACAATACGTCTTTAAAAAGAATCTCATAGGAAAAATTAACTGTATTGGGGAGAAGTACATTGTATTGTGAATCGCCATATAAATTGTTTTGTGTCTTGTGGACAAACCTTAGTGTTTCATCTATTTACATTTCTGGCGTTTGGCTGATTTCCGTTATCCTTCAGTAAATGCATTCTAATACTTTGTGTTTATTAGCATGGACTCTGACAATGTGAACCATGATGAGCATAAGAATGGAGGGGTTGTGAACGGAGAGGCCATTCCGCTTAAAAACGTCAATAACAAGTAAGAGTTTAACTATTCTATGTAAAAGAATATTGCTAAATGTGATGAATAAATACACAATTACATTTATGGCGTTTGGCCGACACCATTATTCAGAGTGACGTACACAAGTGCTTTAAACTCTCAATCAATAAATACATTCCAAGTTTTTCAAAACTGAACCACATTAAAAAAAAATGTAATTACTATAAATATTTCCAGGATGTTATAAGTACATGACTATTGGTTTATTATTATGTTAAATAAGTTGCAGATAATAAAATAAGCAATCTTTGTTTATTAGTGTGAACCCTGACGTTGGGAAACAAGAGGAGAATATAAATAATGTTCATCATGAAGAGGCTCAGCCACTCCAAATACCTGCGTAAGAGTTTAACTACTGTATGTAGATAAAACAAACTGATGGAAAAGAATATTGCTAGATGTGATGTAATAAATACACTATTATCTAAGTAGAATGTATAAACTTTACATTACATTTAATTCATTTTTTTTGCTGTGTTTTTGTCAATCAGTGATGAATCCAGAGTATCCTAGCGGGAGAGAGAATCACTGTTCTAGCTTCAGCACTTTCATCCTTCCTGTTTGTGTATTACTTTTATTTATACCTGCACTTTCACTCCACTGTTTTCAATTTAAATATTATACACAAATAGATGCCTTTCGAAAAATTCCAGCTGTTTGATTCTAGCAACAAATGCCAAATTTTTTATCATGTCCGAGCAATCGTTTTATATATTTCTAGCCTTTTTATACCCTGTAGCAAAATGACATCTTTATTGCAATATCCTGCCAAAGGAAAAACTCCATCTGTGAAAACTAAAGCACCAAAAATCATTATATACAAAATCATTACACATTCTTCTGCACTTTTATTCTACTCTGCCCTTTTTTTGTCTTTTTTTGTCAGTGTTCCTGCCTCTGTCTATTTTTATTTCTTAAGGTCTCTGTTTACTGTAACAAACCATTATGTACTAGCATTATTTATCTATTATATTATTTATTTTTTCTAATAAGTATTATAAAAAAAAAATTATTTATGTGTTTTGGGTAATTTTGTCCTCGGTCTTCCTTTCTTTTTTTCAAAAAAATATATGAATTCTTACCCTAAATCCTGTGTGTCTCATTCTTGTCTAGTTTTTATGCTACCCCAATACTCATTTCAGTAATCTTGATGCTGTGCAGCCTAACCCTACACTGGGTCATAATGTGACTTCATGTTGTCTCCTGCAGTTGTCTCTACTGCTTACATCATCACTGTGATGGTATAAGAGTCCTCGACCAGCCTTATGTTTTTCTGTAGCTGTAAAAATGGATGTTGCACAACATTTTCTTTCTGTTCTTCCCACATTTTGTCCCAGCATCATCATTTCAGACCCTAGACTGAGACTTTGTGACACTTTCCTCCATTTGAAGAAATCTAAGATGCGATTTGGTATTTGGACGAGCAAAGCCATATTTACATATGAATAGAGATATCATATCTCACTTATGAACTCCTCTACCAGTGGTTTCTAGTGGTTCTATTTATCACCCATTTATTAGGGTTTATTATATTGTCATATGTTATACAAAATTGGTAAAGAGCTGTATTATGAGGGGGGATTTTGGCTGGGTCAAAAGTGACACAGAACATACTGTGATGTAAAATCTGTTAGCCCAAATTTGGTCTACATGCTTGGTTTTGTTCTGGTCCTTGGCCCAGATCTGGCGTATGTAATGTTGTGCCCAGTTGTGGCACATGTAACACTAAAGCCCACACTGCCCACACTGCATATACCTAAAGCAAAACTGGTCCAGCCCAGATTGGGGCTGAGTATCCCAAATGGACTGATATATTAAAAAAGAAAAAACAAACAATAAAAGCAGGCTAGTTATAATTATATTTAACAGTAGCTACACTATTACAGTGTACTGAATGTTTCCCATCTTTCTTTTTATTACTTTCTCAAAATGCACAATGCCTGGACCGGTATTTTATTTTTTAATTTGTATTTTAAAAGACCACTTCTCCCTGTGTCATTGTTAGGCATCAAAACATCAAGCAGCCAATGATTCTGTAGTACTTATTTAGTGTTGTTACATTTTAATTATATATTTTATAATTACTTTAATAATTATATTATATATGTATAATATAATATACACACTATTGTGTGCATTTTAGCATTATTTCATAGTAAATACAAATTGTTTGGTTGAGTTTAACCTAGTGTAGTAGTTGTGTAGTAGTTAGTAGTAGTAGTAGTAGTAGTAGTTGTGTAGTAGTAGTTGTGTTGTGGTGGTAGTAGTTGTGTAGTAAGTAATAGTAGTAGTGTAGTAGTTGTGTTGTGGTGGTAGTAGTTGTGAAGTAGTGGTGTTGTAGTAGTAGTGTAGTAGTAGTTGTGTAGTAGTACTGTAGTAGTAGTAGTAGTGTAGTAGTTGTGTAGTAGTAGTAGTAATTAGTAGTAGTAGTGTAGTAGTAGTGTGTAGTAGTAGTAATTAGTAGTAGTAGTGGTGTAGTAGTGGTGGTGTAGTAGTAGTAGTGGTGTAGTAGTTTTGTAGTAGTAGTGGTAGTGTAGTGGTTGTGTAGTAGTAATTAGTAGTAGTAGTGTGTAGTAGTAGTGGTGGTGTAGTAGTAGTAATTAGTGTAGTAGTAGTAGTAGTGGTTGTAGTAGTAGTGCAGTAGCAGTAGTGGTGCAGCAGTAGCAGCAGTGGTTGTGTAGTAGTGTAGTAGCAGTGGTGTAGCAGCAGTGTAGTAGTTGTAGTAGTAGTAGTAATTAGTGTAGTAGTAGCAGTGGTGTAGTGGTTGTGTAGCAGCAGTGGTGTAGTAGTGGTAATTGGTGTAGTAGTAGCAGTGGTGCAGTAGTTGTGTAGTAGTAGTAATTAGTGTAGTAGTTGTGTTGTGGTGGTAGTAGTAGTAGTAGTAGTGTAGTAGTAGTGGTGTAGTAGTAGCAGTGCAGTAGTGCAGTAGTGGTGTAGTGGTTGTGTGGTAGTAGTAGTGTAGTAGTAGTTGTGTTGTAGTAGTGGTGTAGTAGTAGTGCAGTGGTGTAGTAGTTGTGTAGTAGTAGTGGTGCAGTAGCAGTGGTGTAGTAGTGGTTGTGTAGTAGTAGTGTGTAGTAGTAGTGTAGTAGTTGTGTAGTGGTAGTGGTGTAGTAGCAGTGTAGTAGTAGTGTAGTGGTTGTGTAGTAGTTGTGTTGTAGTAGTAGTGTAGTAGTTGTGTAGTAGTAGTGTAGTAGTTGTGTAGTAGTATTAGGTGAGTCGATAGACCGATTTATTTAAAGGATGAAAGATTAAAGGATAAAATAAATATTTTTCAATATACTGGAAAGCTTCAGGGTGCCTGATTATGCTTTTGGATGCCTCACTTTATTTACCAGATCTGCTGCTAACATCTTGTTGTCTGTAACACAGCACACCTTTGGAGGTCTTGTGGAGTCCAGGACTTTCTTGTTTCTTGGTCAGATTTGTTTTCGTGGCACAATGTTTAAAGGGATTTCACGATATTAGACGGTGGTTTTAATGTCGTGGCTGATTGGTATTACACCGAGGGAATAAAAAGCATGAGAAATTGGTAAAAGTGAAATATTTATTCATCTAAAAAAAAAATCTATATGTAGATTTCAGATATTCTCTATGCATTTAATTTGGAGTTTTTTAAAATAGTGAAAATACTGGAGATTTATATTTTTGTGTTTAAATGGTTTTACTTGAATGAGGAGAAAGAAACAATCAAAAGTAATTTATTTAACCTAAATTAAAATAAACAATTAATAGTTACACAACAAACTCCAGACAGGCCAAGGGGACTACCAGTGATTCTCTATTATGGCAAATTGAGATACATTTTTATTATATATGTAATTAAATTACTAAATAAATTGAATAATATGTATAACAGTAATGTAATACATACACTTGTCATGTAAATATATAACTCCGGCCAGTGAGTGAAGTCAGTCAAGGAGAGACTGTGTGAAAATTATGCTGAATTTATAATGATGCTCCAGTGCTGTTCCAGCATGCACTCATAGTGTTCTGTAAAATCTTGTGTCTAAATTTAAGAACCGAATGCAACTTCTTGCATAGCCTTTTCATCTGTCATTTCATCTGGTTTTATTAGAACTGTAGAAAACAGGATTTGTGGAGAATTCCCACTTAAAAACAACGATATATGAAATTTGAATATATGTAGTCACAGAAAATTATATCCCATGTTGGGTGAGGGTTCACATCACCCGTCTTTTGCATTTCATACAAACTTGAAAAGATGGTATATTCCCAAGTAGAATGTTATTGCAGAGAGTTTATTGACCCCCATCCAAGTTTATATAATCATACAATGCTAGATATAGTAAATGTTGATTCCCAAAAGATAAAGAATGAATGAGCAGATATAAGGAATACTTCTCTACCACTCCCAGCAGAACCTTTATTTCTGTTAGCAAAAAGCATTGAAAGTGTAGTTGTGTTAGGTGTTGTTTTAATTTACTTGCATTAATGTAACCTATTTTTTTGTGGTTGCTTTGAGTTTTATAAGTTTATTTTTTAATAGATAAAGTCATAATTGAAAAATAATGCACACAAAATATTTATATAAATCCTCCCGTTTATTGCGCCACGCATGTCATGTCTTTTTATTCCACTAGAGGGCCGCATTTCACACTTTGAGAACCACTGCCCTAACAGAACTATTCCAAATATATATTTAACAATATTATTGTCATACCAACCCATATTAATGATTAATTATTTAATTAATCGTTAATAATTATTAACGATTAATTAAAAATAAAAATGTATAATGAATTATTATCTGAATATATAATAATAACTCAATAGAGGCCGCATATATATAAATCCTGCCGTTCATTGCGCTCCAGCTGTCATGTCTTTATTCCCCACTAGAGGGCCGAATTCCACACTTTGAGAACCACTGCCCTAATAAAAATATTCCAAGTATATTTAACAATATTATTGTCATAACAACCTATATAAATTATTAAGTATTTAATTAATTATTAATTATTATTAATAATTAATTTAAATATTAATTAATGATCAATTATTATCTGAATATATAATAATAACTCACTAGAGGGCCGCACATATATAAATCCTGTCGTTCATTGCGCTCCACCTGTCATGTCTTTATTCCCCACTAGAGGGCCGCACATATATAAATCCTGCCGTTCATTGCGCTCCACCTGTCATGTCTTTATTCCCCACTAGAGGGCCGCACATATATAAATCCTGCCGTTCATTGCGCTCCACCTGTCATGTCTTTATTCCCCACTAGAGGGCCGCACATATATAAATCCTATCGTTCATTGCGCTCCACCTGTCATGTCTTTATTCCCCACTAGAGGGCCGCACATATATAAATCCTGCCGTTCATTGCGCTCCACCTGTCATGTCTTTATTCCCCACTAGAGGGCCGCACATATATAAATCCTGCCGTTTATTGCGCTCCACCTGTCATGTCTTTATTCCCCACTAGAGGGCCGAATTCCACACTTTCAGAACCACTACCCTAATAAAAATATTCCAAATATATATTTAACAATATTATTGTCATACCAACCCATATTAATTATTATCTGAACGTGCATGCGTATGGTATTTTTCTGCCATTTTTGTGGCACCCAAAAAATAGTAATGAAATACTTCTAGTTTAAAATGTCAAATTTGTTGAAATATCAATTTTAAATCAATAACATCAAACACATCAAGTTACAAAAATAGAGTTGATGTTGTTTTAATTTACTTGCATTAATGACCTGATGGTTTGTTTGTGGTTACTTTGAGTGTAGGAACTTTATTTTTAATAGATAAAATCATAAATGAAGATTAAACACAATATATATCTTGCCGTTCATTGCACACCACGTCATGTCTTTATTCCCCTATCAGAAATATTCCAAAAATATATTTTAACATACTGTTGTTTTACCAACCAAGACCTTACCAAGAGTCTAGTGCTGAGAGCAGTCTGTGTTAATTGATTTTTTAATTCGCTGTTGAGTCGCCCTTTAAAAAGTAAATCAAATTTCTAAGTCTTTAATTTAATTTTAAAAGTAAAAAAAAGAGAAAACTGCTTTTCTATTGTATCATAAAATTATGTATTTTATTTATTATTGTTTATTTACAAATTTTCCAATCATTCACTCATCCAAGGTGTAGTGTAATCTTACAATTCAAAATATGATCAAATGCCTAAAGTGCACAATATATTTTCAATCTAACATCTAGTGAATAGGAATTTCATTGTCTGTCTTTTGTTTGGAAGAAAATGGCTGTTCTGCAATGACTGTGTGCACAGCAAAACACTATAAAAATAAGGCATATGTGTCTACTTCCATTTTCTTTTACTCTCTTACTGTTTTTGAATGTTGGATGAAGCCACTGATCGATTATGCGTAGATGGTTGATGAGTTATTTACATTCGGATTTTCAAGAGTCCCACAAACCCAAATATCTCAGAGTCAAAATATAAATTGGCAAGAAACTATAAATTTGTAAAACCCATCTAAGCATAGTAACAAAGTAAATACTTTTGGAATTCTACGCGTTAAAACACTGCTGTGTCATTAGGTGTTATTTTAATATATTGGCAAAAGTAATGCAATGGTTTTGCAATGGTGGAGTGTCGAGTCTGTCTCGTTAGGAGCTTCCTAATCGGGTTCAGTACTTTTGGCTCTTCTCATTTTGGCCTGAGTAAAGCAGTCTTAATTTCAGGGAGAGAAGCAAAGACCTGCACACTGCAATCTTTATATTCTACCTTTAAATCACCTTTTTTATTTTGACAGTACAATCAATGCTGGTTAAAAAAAAGTGGACTGTCTGAATGATGTTGCTCTGACATCAAAGAATGAAGGCGAAGCTCAGGAACTTGATGGCCACATCTATAAGATCTCTAAGCTGAATATATAATGATAATGATATATTTATTTTTTAAGTGCTTTGCTATTTTTTTCTTGCTGATTATTCAGATTTAATAACCTGTCATCCTCTTGTTTGTCTCCTCAGTTCTTTTTGTAAATTTCCTTAACTAATTGGGCAGACTCCGTAAGTAAAGATCAAGGACATCTGAATTTTCCTTCTAAACATGTCTTACTTCTTTATTTTAAATATTTCGTGGATTTAAGCAGCGTTTGAAATAACACAAGATATAAAATACAGTTTTAGTTATACTGCATAACCAAACCTTGGTAAATATCCTGCCCAGATGCAACTCTCCAAAGCTCCAGACAGCATTAATGTAACAGAAATTATCCTTCACTCTAGAAATGAAATAGATTACTCTATTTTTTATCAATATGTTTATTTGCTAGATACAAAAATATACATTATTTATTATGGATTATACAAAATATATATTTTTTCTATTTGTTATTGTTTTTATTTTTGCTTCATATCTTAGATAAAGCTCTTAAACAAAACTACCACTACTACTACAACTTATAATAATAATAATAATAATAATAATAATAATAATAATAATAATAATAATTAAGAGTAATAATAATAATAATAGTAACAATAATAAGAAGAGAAGGAGAATATGAGAAATATTATTTTTAAAGTTGTAATTGGAATTTGTTATAATTTGATTACTTAAATTATTTTTCTGCACATTTGCTGAGGGATATAAAAGAAGATGGGTCAATATATTATACGCATGCGCACTGAAGAGTGTAAGCAGCAATAGGTTATGCGGGGACCAACGTCAGTTGATTTTTCCTTCAGTGCGCATGCGCATGCGCGCTCTTCCTCAACAATAACTGCGAATGCGGAAAAGAAGGGCGGTTGCGCGAGCAATTTTATTCGGGACTTCACGGTTTTGGTAAGTGTTATTTAATTGTATTATGTTTAGACGATAGAAGTGGGTGATATAAAATATATTGTGTTTATATAAAGCAAATAAAACTGAGTACGTTTTGTAGACCAACACCACTGCCGTACCTTCCGTTTTAACGTGTTTATGTCAAGTTGTAATTATGTAACCGGAATGAAATTTTCTTATCAGTAAATAAACAAAGGATCAATTAAATGTGTTTCTGTCGGTAAACTTAAATCCACAGTTAAACTTAAGCTTAGGCTTATATAAAAGAGTCTATATATTATATATATATATATACACACACATTTCTGAAAAAACGAAAGTGAAAGTATTTGTTCTCAGGATCAGACTCATCTTGAGGAACAGCAGGAAGGAGGAATTTTAAGGGCGATAATTGAGATGAACATAAACAAGGACTTGGGTAAGTGGTGATTTCTTTTCAACTGAATGTCTACAATTTATTGAAGTAAAAATGTAGCAATAAAAAAAAGTGACTATAAGGAAGTGGAAAGGAGAGAAGTCTTTATTTATTTATTTATTTATTTATTTATTTATTTATTCATTTATTCATTTATTTATTTATTTATTTATTAAATCAGATGTGTGCTGTATAGTTATTTTTTCATGTTTTATTCTTTATGTGAATCTGAAATGTTAAATGGCAGAATTATTTTAAAGCGAAACTTTGACATTTTAAAATGGTTTCTATTGTGGTGGAAAAGTGTAGGAATTGATCATGAGGTGATTTTAAACCATGTGCTCTCAGGGTTTTTTTTCATCGTTCCTGAAAGTGGTGCTCTAATCTGCTTTAACAAATGCAGTTTTACTCTCAAAATTGTCTAGTTTAGTGAAACTTACAAATATTACAATGTAACAATAGAAACAATCCCAACAAAGTTTAACTCCTAATACAGATATTCAAGCAATACAGCCACATGCTTGTAATATCAGAGACCTTTAATGAGAGACATGAAGCTGCTCCTTACTTCTTCCACATTGGGCTAATTCATTTATATTCTCTACTTTTCATTTTAATTGACATTTTTGTTAACAATGTTTACATTTTTTGACAATAAAAAATATGTTGCTTCTGCAACTAAATGAAAAAGAACAGAAAAACATTTATAGTTAAGTATTTCTTCTAATGTCCTTCTGTATGCTTTCATCGTGTCCTGGATCCCCATGATCCTGATTTTGATTAAGCATTTACTGAAAATGAATCAATTAATGATTAGAACGTCGTTAGTCTAAATATATTGCATCATTACTAAATAATGTAAGAGTATGAATTTGTATTAACAAAAGAGCAAGATTTGTATCTATACAAAGGTTGTGAATTAATTTTTTTAGGTTTTACAACATGTTTGTTTCTATGTTTCCTAGGAATATAACTCATCCCAGAGATCATTGACTCAGCTGTAATCATAAAAATGCACAGGCCTGTTTTGACCACAGTTAATGTAACCCTGTCCTCAAAGAAGGGGTAAAATACCAACTTTCCTATTATAATTACCTGAAATATGTAGAGCATAAATCACTAAAGCACTGTTTATAATGTTGTATAGTGAACTCCAGAGAAGGCACTCAGACTGTGTCTCCATGAAGAGTGACATGTCTTTGGATCCTCCTTGGAACTTTAGAAATGGAGATTCCTTATCTGTGCACAGGTAACATCCCGAAGTACTTATAGTTTTAGTAAATATAGTCATATGTAGTTGTTTTAGTAATTATTTATTCAGGTCAAAACGACTTTCTGAATCTGTACAATGTAAAAAATTGTGTTAATGTGTATTAAAATCCAGGCAGGTAGATCACTGATCCTTGGGTGTCTTTATGAAGAGTTGTGTGTCTATGGGAATTTCTCTAAAATACTTACCATGCTGTAAACCTTTTTGTTTGTTCCTGGAATATGCAGCCAGTATATGTAGAAACAGAACATTTAAAAAAGTCTTCAATAAATAAATAAATATGTAAATCACAAAAACTGTTTAAGATGCAAATAAATCACTAAAGAACCATTTATAATGTTTTACAGTAAATTTAAGAGAAAGAGATCAGACTCGTCAGAACCCAGCTGTGTGTCAATGAAAAGTGACATGTCTATAGATCCTCCTTGGAACTTTGGAAATGGAGATTTCTTATCTGTGCACAGGTAATATCCAAAAGTACTTATAGTTTTAGTAATTATAGTCATATATAGTTGTTTTAGTAATTATTTCTTCAGGTCAAAATGACTTTCTGAATCTTTACAATGTAAAAAAAAATGTTGTTAATGTGTATTGAAATCCAGGCAGGTAGATCACTGATCCTTGGTTGTCTTTATGAAGAGTTGTGTGGGAATTTCTCAAAACTTCCTACCATGCTGTAAACTTTTTTCCATGCACTGTTTGTACCTGGAATATGCAGCCAGTATATGTGAAAAAAGAACATTAAACAAAAAGTCTTCAATAAATGAATATGTAAATCACAAAAACTGCTTAAGATGTAAATAAATAACTAAAGAACCATTTATAATGTCTTACAGTAAATTAAAGATAAAGAGATCAGACTCGCCAGAACCCAGCTGTGTCTCCATGAAGAGTGACATGTCTATGGATCCTTCTTGGAACTTTGGAAATGGAGATTGCTTATCTGTGCACAGGTAATATCCAAAAGTACTTATAGTTGTTTTAGTAATTATTCATTCAGGTCAAAATTACCCAAAAAGGTATTTATTTACTTAACTGTTATTACAGAATAGAGCCAGTACTTTAGTCGTTACCAGTAATTACCAATAATAATAATGGACTGTTTGCCTAACTACATGTAGCATAATTCCTGATAAAGTTAAGAAATTCGATACCTGTGAAGCTTTCTGGCAGGCTAAAACAGTAAAAACAGTGGAAGATGTTTCCTCCATCCAGCTCCACAATGTTCCTTGTTGTTCATTATAGGAACTGTGTATTTAGCATTGAGTTGTTCAAAGGTTAATGCACTAAAATTATTGAATTATTTTAATGTATTAGGTAATAAAACTTAATGTCTCAATATGTCTTTCTACTTCACCCTGTCACAGATGCAACCCAGAATCTGCTGTTGTAGATGAATTCCAGAAAAGGTATAAATTTAATCTGAAGAAAAAGTTTCAGTGTATAAATGGCGTGATAGTAAACCAGGACAATCGAATGCTCCTGAATGAGATCTACACAGAGCTCTACATCACAGAAGGAGACAGTGGAGACATAAATAAAGAACATGAGGTGAGACTGATCGAAGCAGCATCCAAGAGGAAAACATTAGAGGAACCACCAATCAAATGCAATGACATCTTTAAGTCCTTTCCTGAAGAAGACAAACCCATCAGAACTGTACTGACGAAGGGAGTTGCTGGTATCGGAAAAACTATCTCTGTTCAGAAGTTCATCCTGGACTGGACTGAAGGAGAAGCAAACCAGGACATCCCCTTCATATTTCCACTTTCTTTCAGAGAGCTGAATTTGATGAAGGACCAAAAACTGAGCCTGGTAAAGCTTCTTCATGTCTTTTCCTCAGAAACAAAAGAAATAGAAAAGTCCAGAATGGAAAAGGCTCTGTTTATTTTTGATGGATTGGACGAGTATCGTTTTCCTCTGGATTTCCAGAACACAGAGACAGTGTGTGATGTAACTGAATCTGCATCAGTTCATGTGCTGCTAATAAACTTAATTATAGGAAATCTGCTTCCCTCTGCTCTCATCTGGATCACCTCCCGTCCAGCAGCAGCTGATCAGATCCCCTCACAGTGTGTCCATCGAGTCACGGAGGTACGAGGATTCAGTGACCCACAGAAGGAGGAGTATTTCAGGAAGAGAATCAGTGATCAGAACCTGGCCAGTAACATCATCACACACCTGAAGTCATTAAGAAGCCTCTACATCATGTGCCACATCCCAGTGTTCTGCTGGATCTCAGCTTCTGTTCTAGAGAGAATGTTGGGTGAATCAGAAAGTGGAGAGATTCCCAAAACTCTGACTCAGATGTACACACACTTCCTCATCATTCAGACAAACATCATAAGAGAAAAGTACTTAAAGATGCAGGAGAGTGATGAAGAAATGATTCTCAAACTGGGACGACTGGCTTTTCAGCAGCTGATGAAAGGAAACCTGATCTTCTATGAGGAAGATCTGAGAGAGTGGCATTGATGTGACAGAAGCAGCAGTGTACTCAGGTGTGTGTACGCAGATCTTCAGAGAGGAGTTTGGGCTTCACCAGAGTACAGTGTACTGCTTTGTTCATCTGAGCATTCAGGAACATCTTGCAGCTCTGTATGTGCACCTGACCTTCATGAAGGAAAAGAGAAATGTTCTTGTAGAGAACTGGTCCTCGAAATCAGAGGTTTTTGCAAATTTTTAAATTTCACTAAAATGCAGATCCCTGATTATATGATGAATGACAATACAATCTTAGATGTTCACAAGAGTGCTGTTAATCAGGCTTTAAACAGCGAGACTGGACATCTGGATCTTTTCCTTCGGTTTCTTCTGGGACTCTCATTGGAGACCAATCAGAATCTCTTACATTCTTTAATAAAACACACAGGAAGTAGCCCTCTGAGCAGGGAGGAAACAGTTCAGTACATCAAGGAGAAGATCAGTGAGGATCATCATGCAGAGAGAACCATCAATCTGTTCCACTGTCTGAATGAACTGGGTGACAATTCTCTAGTGGAGGAAATCCAACAGTACCTGAAATCTGGAAAACAAAGGAAACTCTCCTCTTCACAGTGGTCTGCTCTGGTGTTTGTCTTACTGACATCCGAACATGAGCTGGAGGAATTTGACCTGAGAAAATATACCAGTGAAGAGACAATAAGAAATTTGGTCCTTGTAAAGGTGATACCTGTGATTGCAGCATCCAGAAAAGCAATGTAAGTAAATGTGAATATGACTGTGCTACAAAATTTGAACATTTGTTTACATAAGGAAAAAAAAAACAAGAAGGATTCAATGTAAACATGCTGGCTTAATGTACCGGTTTGCATCATATGAAATAAAAATAAGCTATAATGAGTGAAGATATTTTTTACATTTCACTATTATATTTAATAGTACAGTATATTACAGTACATTTATCCAGTCCTGGAAGCATTTCATTTATATAATGTGTTTATATAAATGAAATGCTTCCAGGACTGGACAATGTACTCATTTTTGATCATATTTATACAATGTATTTATTAATTGCTTCAGGAATTCTTGGATAAGAAAAAGCTTACTGGGCTAATCTTGAGGCAGTATTTGGGTTACATGAAAAATTCATAAATGCCGGTTTTGTTTTTAGCATTTAATAAAATTAACAGGTGCAGAGAAGGTTTTCAACATGAAATATTTTGCACTAGTGTATTTATTGTGTTATTTTATTTTCTGTAGTATTCAGCATGTAACACTTGAAGAGAAAAGCTGCAAAGCTTTGGCCTCTGTGCTCAGTTGCAACTCATCCAATCTAAGAGAACTGGACCTGTCTGGGAGTAAACTAACAAACTGTCTTTCTGAAGTATTGGGGAATCCTCACTGTAAACTGGAGACACTGAGGTAGGATCATCTCTTTGAAAGTTACAATAACACATTCATAGTTCATAATGCAAATTATCACAGCAAATGTCATTTGCAAAACAATATTTAATGTAGAAAAGTAAATGAGCAATTAGGCAATACGAAGTCCTTATTCCTTCAGGATACGTTATGCAATTAATTAATCTAATTAAATTACATATATATTACATTCCTTCCTTCTTCATTATTGTCTCCTTTATTCATTCATTCTCTTTTATACTTTGTTTTAAATCAGGCCTGTTCTTTTTCAGCTTTATCTGCTGATAGTTTAAAACCACACACAATTCAGAGAAACTAATCATTGTTAATTATACTGTTCAAGATGAAAATTAGTTGTTTTAAGAGTGCCATATTGTGTTTTTGCAGGCTGAATAATTGTGGTTTCTCAGAAGAAGGCTTTGCTGCTCTGACCTCAGCTCTGAGATCAAACCCCTCACACCTGAGAGATTTGGATCTGTCCTTTAATAAAGTAGGAGACTTAGGAGTGAAGTATCTCTCTGCAATACTGGAGAATCCTCACTGTAAACTGGAGAGATTGTGGTAGGTTCCTCTTTTTAAATTACAAGACCTGGTCCTCAGTAAGACATGTTTTCTAGTAGTCCATCTCAGCCACTTGTTATTAACCACAATTAACAGTTCAATTCACAGTTCTATTATTCTCTTTTATTTTTTATTTTATTTTAATCTTATTATAGCAGTTATAGTTGCATTTACAGCTAAATTAATCGTTTAAATGTCAGGAAACTGACAAGTTGTCCCAATAGCACACTTTTGCACCTTATGTTGAGAGGAGGACCGAATTACATATAAATCTTACTTATGAAAAACTTTGTGCAGAATATGTAACCAGTCACTTAAAAAAATGTTTTTATTGTCCCCAAAAACACATTCAAATCGTATGTTCATGTGTCCACAAAATGTTGTCCATAAAGTGTATATCAGTGGATATGTCAGTGTATTTGTATTTATATCTCTCTGTGTTATTAAAGAGTGTGTCTTTGTGTCTCTGCAGTTTATATGGTTGCGGTGTCTCAGATAAAGGCTGTGTTGCTCTGAGTTCAGCTCTGAGATCAAACCCCTCACACCTAAGAGACCTAAATCTGTCTGAGAATAAACTTGGTGACTCAGGAGTAAAGTTTCTCTCTGGTATACCTCATTGTAAACTGGAGAGACTGTGGTAAGATATTCAAGTTTAAATTAACTTCTCCCCAGCAAGACTGAATCTGAGGCTATTTGTTCATAGAAATCTTACATTTCAAATTTTATAAACCTAAATATAATTTTTTAATAAAACAGAAAAAACATGAAATATAAAATTTTAAGGATAATATAGGGCCATTTTGGATTTCATGGCTGGAATACCTTTAAGGAAATTGGAATGAAGGCAACAAAAGTATTAAAATGTAAGTGTGTGTGTAAAAAAAAAAAAAGAACTAATTACTAGAACTAGATAATTAGTACTAGAACTAATTAGGTTATTTGGCAGCAGGTCAATAACATGACCACATAAACCAAATACTGCATCTATTACAACAGAATTGTATCATTGTAGAAGAGTCTAGGTGCTGAGCTGGCATGCCTGCAGTCCAGACCTTTCACCAATTCAAAACATTTGGACCACCATAAAATGAAAAATATGACAAAAAAGACCCAAAACATTTGCACATGTAGAATTTTAACTAAGAGATAAATAGGACAATGTTCCTCTAACTACTGTCCGGAGTGTTTCCAGAGGTATATGGACTATTTGTAAAAGAAGAATTTTTGAGACATGTTGCAGCCATTAAATTCACAATTACCTTATTGTTTTCCTTATAGTTGTACATTTCCCTCTGTTTAAATATATTTGATATGTTTTCTATGTTGTATTGTGAATAAAATATGGGTGTATGAGATTTCAGAGCATTGTGTTCTGTTTTTACTTAGATTTTACATAGTGTTTACACAATTGTTGTGGGATTGTAATAGTGTAAGAAATTGTACACATGGTAATATTAGTCTGTTTTATGACATCATATACAGATGTGAGCTTGTAGGATCAGGACTTTTTAAATTGTGGAAAAAAAAATTAAGTATGAATCTATCAGCTTTGCCACCTAGTTAATGCTATATTTTTAAATTCTCACTGTGGATGTAATGAACGCTGATGTTTGGCAAACAAATGTGTGAACAAATAATTTTGTAGCTAATTATTATTTTTTATTAGATTTTAATGCAGCTACAATATGTTTTTTCTCTTGCACAATTGTCTTTATTTGTTTTACCACATCAGAGGATACATTACCATTAGTGGAGTGGGTGAGGCTAACCCTCATGTAGAAATCTCCCAGGGTACCTTTAACTTCACAACCATTTCACTAATAAAGATTTAAGCTGAACACCTTTTTTAAGAACCATCAGCTCCTTCATGTTTTATTTGGTTTACTGCACCTCTTGTATAATTGCTCTTGTATATTGTTAATGTATAACAATGTGCACTTCCTACCTCCTTTGCTGTATATCTGTAGTTACTGCTGCAACGTTAAATTTTTTTTTTTAATTTAATGTTTATACTTGTATTTACATTTACAGCATTTGGCATATGCACTTATTTAGATAACTAACAAACATACTTTAAAGTTTATGACTACATAGATCCTGATCCTGCTTCACTAGGCCATGGTTCACGAGTTCAATCAGTCTAAAACAATAGTAATAGGAATAGTATAATATAAAACACACATACAAATCTATTAATAGAACTTAATTAGGTTCTTCATTAAGAAGTCTATTTACTTATGCTTATACATTCAAATTGTAATATATATTTTTTTACTGAATTTGTATATTTTTATTATTTATGATGTTTTTTACTTATATTTTGAAGCTTTTTGGCTCATTCAAATTTTGCTGCTGTTGTAATGTGTGAATTTTAATTAATGAGAAAGTTTGAAACAGTACATTAATTGTAAATATAATCTTTTAAAAAGATGAAAATATGATCTTAAAGATTGTCATTGTGTCTCTGCAGGTTGAGTAATTGTGGATTCTCAGAAGAAGGGTGTGCTGTTTTGACATCAGCTCTGAGATCAAACCCCTCACACCTGAGAGAACTGGATCTGTCTCAGAATAAACTTGGAGATTCTGGAGTGAAGTGTCTTTCTGCCGTACTGGAGAATCCTCACTGTAAACTAGAGATTCTGAAGTAAGATCACCTCTCAGAGAGTCATATGACCTGGTCCTCTGTAAAACACATTGTCTAATAGTATATATTAATATAACTATTGTAATAGTAAGACTAAAGCAGAGGTTTTAGGTTTATCATGAATGTCCTGTAGTAGGAAGAATGTTTTTTTTTCACTGCATTCTGATGATTTGTAACAGACCCCTCCTAAGCAGTTGGTAAAGTGACAGTTTTTTGTGATGTAAATGATTTAATTGGTTCTAGAATCTCTAGTTGGTGGATCAGTCTACAGGAGATATTTTCTCTGACTGATTGAGTCCCATTGCTAAAACATGTACTCACTTGGAGTCTTGCAAAATGTCCATTGCAGCCAATGTCCATTAACCAGAAGTAACATTTAAATTTACAAAAAGTTTTTATTAATTTCTATATTTGTTTATTTTAGTCTTATTATAGCAGTTACAGCTGTATTTGCTGTCAAATGAAACGTTTAAAGGTCAGGGAACAGACAAGTTGTCCCAATAGCATACTTTATGTTGAGAGGAGGACAGAATTGCATATAAATCTGACTTCTAACTTACAAGCTTTGAGCAGAATATGTAACCAGCCACTGATTAAAAAAAAGAATAAATAAATGTTAATTGTCCCCTAAAACCGCATACAGATGTTATGGTCTTGTGTCCATAACATTTTGTCCATAAAATGTATATTATTTAAGTGTCTGTGTTATTAAAGAGTGTGGTGTTGTGTCTCTTTAGGTTGCATAGTTGTGGTGTCTCAGATGAAGGCTGTGTTGTTCTGACTTCAGCTCTGAGATCAAACCCCTCACATCTGAGAGACCTGAATCTGTCTGGGAATAAATTGGGAGACTCAGGAGTGAAGTATCTTTCTGCCATACTGAAGAATCCTCACTGTAAACTGGAGAGACTGTGGTAAGATCCTTTCTCTGAGTCACATGACCTGGTCCTCAGCAAGACACATTTTCTAATAGTGAGACTGAAGCAGATGTTTTAGGTTCATCATCTTTTCACTACAATTAGGTTTGTAACAGACCCCTCCTAAGCACTTGGTAAAATTACAGGTTTTAGTGGTGAAGAAATTTTAATAGTTTCTAGACAGTCTAGTTGGTGGCTCAGCTTACAGAGGACATTTTCTCTGGCTAAGTCCCATTGCTGAAAAGTGCTCACTTGGAGTCCAGCTAAATGGCCATCTCACCTACCTTTCATTAACCCCAACATTTTTAAGACCATTATGGTTTAAATTAAAGACTTCTATCACAACATTAAAAACACACAAACATGTTCTTAGCAACTGGCCTTAACCAAGCCCTACATCAACCCCCCAAGCCAAGTATCGCTAAACTTGCACTTCCCCATAGCTGAAAAATAAAATAAATTTTTATGTCTGAGTTGCAATCCGAGAGAGATTTGTGCCAATAACAGAAAGCTGATTGGGTGTTTTGCAATACAGCAATTATATGTGGACTAGCAAAAAATGAATTAAGGGCCTTGCTCATGGGTCTGAGAGTGGCAGCTCGGATCTGTTTGTATACCTGATGTTGAGAGGGAGACAGAAGTACATATAAATCTGATTTAGGTTTAACTCAAAAACTGTGCAGATAATGTAGCTAGCCACTGATTTAAAATAAAAAAAAGGATGAATGTTAGTTGTCCCCAAAAATTACATACAAATCTAATGGTCAGGTGTCCACAATATTTTGCCTATATAATGAACGTTGTACTTGTCTCTGTGTACTGTTTAAGAGTGTGTCATTGTGTCTCTGCAGGCTGTGTAAGTGTGGTGTATCAGATGATGGCTGTGCTGTTCTTACTTCAGTGCTGAGATCAAACCCCTCACACCTGAGAGACCTGAATATGTCTCAGAATAAACTTGGAGACTCAGGAGTGAAGTGTCTTTCTGCTCTACAGGAGAATCCTCACTGTAAACTGAAGATACTGAAGTAGGATCATCTCGTTGAGAGTCACATGACCTGCTCCTCAGCAAAGCACATACTTTAATAATATAGAGACTAATCAGAGGTTAATTGTCAATATATTTTTACATATATACATTAATTAATCAGTCACTATATCAGTAGAAGAATGCTGAGGATGGAACGAATAAAAGAGGAAGGTCAAGAAGGGGGCTTATGGATGTGCTGAATGTCATTTCCAAACTGTTACCACAACGCTAAAAGGATTCAATTGTACAGGACGTCTTTAAATGTCTATCATATAATTTTGCATTCACTTGAACTTGGAAACCCAAATCTGTTCCAGCATGGCAATACCCCTGTGCACAAAGTAAACTCCTTGAAGGTCTTTTACATGCTTTAGACAGGAAGATCTTGAGTGGCCTGATATAAAGCTCTGATCTCATCCCTACTGAACACCTTTGGGATGAATTGGAATGCTGACTGCACCACAGACCTCCTCACCTACATCAGTACCTGCCTTTCATAATACCATTGCTGATGAACACAAATATCCATAAGCACACAACAAAATCTAGTGGAACATCTTCGCAGAAGAGTGGAGGGAATTATACGAGCAAATTGGGACTGAATGTGGAAATGCAATTTTTAGAAATCCCATGCATTATGTACTACATTATGTACTAGTACTACATACTGCATATTATTTACTCACTTTTATTTTGGATTCTACAGTCTATAGTAATTACGTGTGTGTTTTTGTCACTAAATCATTTAAAGTGCACGCTATAATTTCTCTCATTAGTATTGACCACTTAAACAGCAGCACTCTCACTTATCATTGTTTTTATGTTTAGTATAGACTGCAAACACACACATAATTGAAAATTGAGAATCTTATTATTCTATAATTCTTATGTTCTGCAAAGCTGTTTTGACAAAATCGATTGTAAATAGTGCTATATATGGTTTGGACATGTGTAGAGGAGGGACATGGGGTATATCAGTAGAAGAATGCTTAAGATGGAGCCACTAGGAAGGAGAAAAAGAGGAAGGCCAAGGACGAAGTTTATGGATGTGGTGAGGGAAGACATGCAGGTAGTTTATTTGAAAGAGGCAGATGTAGAGGATAGGAGGGTATAGAGAAGGATGATCCGCTGTGGCGCCCCCTAATGGGAGAAGACGAAAGAAGAAAAAGATTGTAAATACAGTGGAACCCGGTTATGTCGATGTCCTAGTGGGTCGCCAAAAAGCATCGAGGTAACCGATGATCGAGATAAACAAAAATCAAAATGGCGGCAGTATATTAACGTGCTTGAAATTTCTTTATGTACATGATGTGCGTTAATAAATGAGAATGTGCATGCACGTGTTTTTGGAGGGTTTTTTTACACAACAGCATTGCCGCGATTTGTTTTGATGAAGGCATGCTATAAAAATGTACATACGTTTGTTAACAACAAAAGGCATAAGTGCACCTACTAACAGCAGAGATTCACCAGTATACAATACAAACCACCGTCCATTCTCCATACAATCCTTTATTATATTCTCCAACATTATAAACACACAGATCACTCAAAAAAACACATTTAGTCCACATGTGGAAAAAAAAGAAAACAAAAACAATAACTAAGTTTTTGAAAACTTATGACCATCAGGCTGAAGTAATCCGCACAAACACACAAAGCAAAGTGTCCGAAAAAACTTACGTCCGCGATGCCGAGGGGAGAGAGAGAGAGAGAGAGAGAGAGAGTTTGTGAATGGAAAAATAGGAAATTCAAAATACCGCGACCGGCACGGCGCGAAGCCGGAAAAACCCGGAAGATCCAAAACCGAACCCGAAACCAAAAACGAGGGACAGAAAAGTCTCAAACGTGAACGGCCGAAGGGGGCGTGGCAGGTGCTTTCGGCCGCTTTCTCTGAAGCTCGGCTTCAACTCCTTACCGAGAGCCGTGCTCCTTACCCTGCTCGCCCGCGCGCTCGGTAAGGAGCACGGCTCTCTCGGTAAGAAGCGACGCGCGCGCTCGATAAAGAGTTGAAGCCGGGAGCGCCGCGCTCCCGTTCATCGCATAACATTTAACAAAAAAATGCATATGTGCACTTACTAACAGCAGAGATTCACCAGTATACAATACAACACCTGTAGTATCTGTAAGGTTTGATGTTTCCGCCACTTCCGCGAGTTCTTCTGCGGCTGCACAGTGCCGATCGACATAACTGACGTTAACATTTCTAATTTTTCCCCCCTTGTGCTCGAGATATTAGGGTTCCACGACATAAAAAAGTCGACATAACCGATAAAAAATGCTAAGAAAAAGCGAGAATTTGGCGGTTCCACTTCAAAAATGTCGACTTAATAGGGTTGTCGAGGTAACCGAGGGCGAGATAACCGGGTTCCACTGTAGTGATATATATATTGTTTATAAACAAACTTCAACAATATGACTTCAAGTCTGATGCTTCTGCTCTTTACCTTCAACTAAATAAGTCAGAAGATTAAAATGATTAAAGATCATAATTGCTTATTAATTGTCAATTTAATTTGCATATACTTCCAAAGCTACTCATAAGTTATTCATAACCTCAGTGTTTTAATCTCTTAAAGAGATTACAATTTTGAGTTAAAAATGAACTTGACTGACATTTTACTGAATGTGCAAATGTGAAATTCCATTATATGCCCTATATGGCCATTACATAACACCTCCTCAGTGTTTGATAGATGATGTGGCATAATTTGGAGCATGAGACCTTTCGTTTCATTCTCCTTATGCGACTATTTCCATTAATCTAGCCTTTCTGTTTTGAGTGGTAAAAGTTGTTTGCATTTTGAGGTTAATTTCAACATTTAGATTTTTAAAGGTGTCTCCTGATTACAGACTTAACAATGATATGCCTTTTATGTCTTTAATTTCTCCTGGAAACTTTGCACCAATCAGCAACATCTTGGATCTACCAGAAAACCATGTCTGTGTTCATCCTGGTTTCAGTCTGCATACAGAGAAGTAAAAATTTCAAAACACTGTATAAAGGATACATAGGATATTACAAATATATAACAAACTATTAACACTTTAGACAGAATTTGCATTTCACTTGTTGGCAAATCATATTAAATCTGCTAAATTACCTGTGCGAGAGTGCTGTATGTATAGCCAACATCAATGCATTAAAAAACTAAATTTAATTTACAGAATTAGAACAAAATATACCATCACAGATTATCCCATTTGTTATTTTACATCTCTGCTTCCATTATGCTTCTGTGTCGCTCAGAAAAAGTGGAATTTAAAAAGCATCTTTCTTTTCACATTATAATAATAGGCTGTATATTAACGTATTGAGAGAAAACTGGTAGTTCGATGTGAAATCAGACATTGAGCACTCCAATATAAACAAAATGGTATGATTTTCGTATCATAAGACCTCTGCGAACACTTACACAAATATAGTAGGGACTGAGAAATCAAGTCGTCATTTATTGTCATTCTAACCATATACAGTGCAGTAATCATTGAAATGAAATGTTTCCCCAGGACCAAGATGTTATGTCAAACAACATAAATTACTAAAAGGAACACAGAGCTATAAACTAACAAAAATGAACGAAATGTAAATAATATATATAAATATATATATATATATATATATATATATATATATATATATATATATATATATATATAAATATAATTCAGTGGCCCATCATCAAATATACCTTGCATAACAGACACCAAGTTACAAAATGCTTACCTCTAATAAAACAGTCAGTCTGTGTTCTGTATGACATTGTGTGCACTTACTTACTCCTATCATCATGAAGTGCTTCAAGAGACTCATCAAGACCTTGCTGCCTGCATGCCCAGAGTTTGCATGTCACGCTAACCGCTCCACAGACAACGATGCAATCACCACACTCCCCCTAGCCCTCATTCATCAGGAAAATGAAGACACATATGTACAGATGCTGTTCATATATTTTAGCTCAGCAATAAACAACATTATTGCTCAGCATGTGATCAGGAAGATGTGTGGAGCCTAAACACTTCCCTCTGTCACTGGATCCTGTAATTTTTGTCACAGATAACTCAGGCAGTCCGGATCGTGAACAGCACCTCCAACACCACATCGTTGAGCACTGGGGCCCCCCAGGGATCAATATTTGGTTCCCTGCTGTTCAGAGTGTGTAGCAATGCACAAGACAATTCAGCATAGAGAGATGAAGAACAGAGGTTAATAGAATAGTGCAAAGCCTACAATCAGTTTTTGAATGTGGATAAAACAAAGAGATAGTTGTTGACTTCAAGAGGACACATATTGACCACTCCCCACTGAACATCAATGGCTTCTACATGGAGATCATGTAGAACACCAAGTCATTTTGTTTACCCGGTGGAAAACCTCAACAGTCCCTTAACACCAGTTCCACAGAACAAAGGAAGAAAGCCCAGCAGCATCTCTACATTTTGTGAAAGCTGAAGAAGGCACAGTTCCCACCACACATCCTCACAACAGTCTACAGAATGTGAGCATCCTGAGCTGCATTATTGCCTGCTTTTTGAAAATTCTAAGATTCTAAGAGGTCTATCATGGTCTTAATTTCTTCCATCATGGACATTTAAAACAACATGCTGCATTCTAAAGCCATAATCATTGTTGTTGAACACACACCCCCAACTTTTAATATATGTTAAGAATTGTAATAGATGGCAACTCAATTTGTCAACAGCACACAACAGTGAACAAGAGAGAATTGACCACAAGATTTAGTTATATTAAATCTAATACCGCCACCTACTGGCGAAGTTGTGTAACTCAGAGCCGAAAACATTACGTATTTATTATCATTTGAAATAACTTTTTAATAAAAATTAAAAAGGTCACTTTTTGTATACATATACGCCCTTATCCAGAGCGTCTTACAACTGAGCAGTTGAGGATTAAGGGCCTTGCTCAAGGGCCCAGCAGTGGCAGCTTGGTGATGCTGGGATGTGAACCTATGACCTTCCGATTCAGAGTCTAATGCTACAATTATGAATAAAAAAGAAACAGAAAATAAACAAACATGTTCCGTTTTATTTGAGTTTGTCTTTGTGTAAAGGATGAACATGGACATGATCTTGAACTTGTTAGAACATGGAACATCAACTGAACCAGTATCTTGGGCCAAGGTCTTTTTGTGTTGTCTGTTCCCTACTTTGAAAATGCAACATCACATCAATTTTAACATCAGTAAAATGGTTTATACTTAGTTGTCTTGTCACAAGGTATTAAATTAAATAAAACAAATAAATATGAAATTATAAAATTAATTTAAGAATTAAATTAACATTAAGTAAACATCATAATACATTAATACAATCATCACAGAATCCATGAAAAATGTATTACTTATAAATCTTTTTTTATATTTTATGATTATTTTGAAGTACTGTAGTCAAAAAGAAGGTTTTGGGTTCAGGATAATTGTAATAGATATAAATCAGTGTTTGACTCATTAATATCATTCTATTAATAGATCAGTCACATTAGAGTCTTTTTTTTACATAAACTGAGTTGATTAGGCAAAGAGTCTTGTGACAAAAATCATAAGAGGAACATTATAGCTGTAATAAATCATAGTTTTTAACTTAAATACTCTTATACTTTTAGTCAAGTGAAAATTGTGAAAAATTTAGAAAAGTGAAAATTTAAAGGGTGCACTTTCAATATTACTGGAGTAATATTTTACCCACTGTATCTCTATTTTTACTCAACTACACTATATTCCACTAGATCTTTGGAGTATGATTATGTATATTTGTGTTCATCAGCCACAAGGCTATTAAGAAAGGCAGGTACTGATGAAGGTGAGGAGACCTGGGGTGCAGTCAGCATTCACATTCATCCCAAAGGTGTTCAGTAGGGATGAGATCAGATCTTTATAGCAGACCACTCAAGATCTTGTAAAGCATATAAACCAGATCTTCAAGGAGCTCAATTTGTGCACATGGGCATCACCATGCTGGAACAGGTTTGGGATTCAAGTTCAAGTGACTAAAATTTTATTATAGCGTATCTAAAGATGTCCTGTATAATTGAGTGCCTCCAAATTTCAAATCAAATCAAATCAAATTTTATTTGTCACATTTACATACATACAGAGTACGAAATGCTTTTTACAATGGTTTGGCATGAGGAAATAGGATGGGGAGAAAAATAAACCAAGAAAAAGAAGGCAGATAAATAAACAGTATAAACTATAAAATATATATATATATATATATATATATATATATATATATATATATATATATATATATATATATGAGAAAAAGTGTATATACAAGGTATGCTTAAGACAGTAAACAGTAAAACAGTAAACATTTAAGGTGGTTGATGTGATTGTCCTTAAAGTGACCTTGTGCGGTGTGGTGTGGTATAAATGTGTGGTAACAGTTTGAAAAAGACCCTCATATAGCAGGAAAAGTCATATGTATATGGTTTGTATACTTCGTCCATTACTGGGCCAAATCAAATAAATACTGTACTCTATGTAAGATACCCAGTTCCAGCCATGTTGTGGCAGTAATGCACCACTGTAAAGCTAAAAGAAGAAGAACCACAGGAGGCGGCGGCAGAAGAGGAAGCAGCAGAAGAAGAAGAAAAAAAAGAAGATGACGATGGTGAGGACGATGAAGATAAAGATTAGCCCCACTTGAACTTCACAGTTGGCGGCGAGGAAATACAGATCGTTGATTATTTGTAGACAACTTTAACTGATCGACGTTCAGAAACCCGTACACAGGGCCAGGCCTTGTTTACGGAAGCTCCTGATTTGTTGTAACATTCAGCAAACCCTCCTACCAGGGTTATTTCCGCTTATCAGAGACGTCTGCCTGAAACCAATGAAGTTACATATTTTCGGTAAGTTTTAAAGTAATGTTTAAGTGTAAATAACTTTTCCTCGCTGTGAGCAGGGACACTGGTAAGTGTTACTTTTGGTTTACTTTCGGTTTTGAGAAAGTGAAAGCACCGCACGTGCTCTTTGTCTTATTGTATAAATAATGTCTTATGCTTGGAAAATTTAAACCTAAGCATATTTTTACATACTTTCTAATACGAGAATTAATCAGTAGTTTCACACTAGTTTGATTATTTTGAATTTGTGATTAGATGAATTAAAATTAAGATAAAATAATCGTAAGTTGTATTTTTTATAACAGGTAAAATAAAGAGAAAGTCAGCACTACAAATTCCAACATATATGTTTGTATTAATAGAAAAATTTATCGAATCCTTAAACCTGATGAAAATTGCTTAATATTAGATTATGAATGTGGTACTTTTCTGTAAGAAATGATGATCAATATCACATGACATTCAAGCAGTCAATATTATAGGCAAAATGTGTATTGATCTACATTTCAGCTGTATAATATACCAGAACAAACCAAGCGATGTATAGTAACAGCTTTTTCCTTCATTTTTATATGTTGTAATTTTAAATTCAGGGTGGCATCTTTTATCCTGTTTAATATATATATATATATATATATATATATATATATATATATATATATATATATATATATATTTTATATCACAGTAACCTGCCATTCTAAAAGGCTTTTTTCTGTGGCTTTTTTATATTTTAAAATGTTTTACATTTATTATTTATTATTAATTATTTAAATGTACTATTATATTTTTCAGATGATATCTCAGTAAGCTTATGAAGCTGAAGAACTGACCTTATCTATATGGCTTCTTCAAATCAGTCTGCAAAACAATATCTCAAAGATGCTGTTGAAAACCTGGTTGGACAACTAAAAAACCTACCTCTTATTTTTGAAAAACTTCAGCAACGGAAAATTTTCAGTGACAATGAAATTAATCAAATTGAGACAGAAACAACAAGTTTCAACAAAACCAGGAAGATACTGGACTTTGTCTTAAACAAGGGTGAGGAGGCCTGCTATCAGTTTCTCAGAATACTGGACCATGAGAGGAAATCTGTTCTGCCAATTCCAAATTTATCTAGTCAGGCTCCAGATTTACATACATGGATCTGCATGTTTTCTTTTAGAGATGAGGCTGAAGATAATAATCAAGGTAAGCATGTTTAATATAAGCATACTATTAACTATTTACAAAACTATTGTATTTATTATGGATTAAAAATGAATGTATCAGAAGTAGGATGAGTTCATTTATGTTGGCACAGTTTTTGATTTTCCATATTGTGTTTGCTTTTTTACAAGGTGATTATTTAGTTGAAATTGTGTTTCAAAGATGCTTGGCATTCATTTTTGTTATGCGTTCAGGATAGTAATGTTGAATGTGTTTACACTTATAGTACCTGTCAAAAGTTTGGAATTTCCTAGACTTTCATTTTTCTTCAAACACATACACATTCCTTTTCTGGAGACTTTTGGCTCAGGGAGGCAGAATAGAAGGTGGGCAATGGGTTTGAACTGAACTTGATTCTATTTGCCACACTCAGTTAAATTTCACTTTTTAGTGTCTTTATTAATGATTTATATAATATATTGTATAATTTCTTCCCCATTGAGAACTTGTGGGTGATGTAGAGCATGTTGCATTCCTCCCGCTCCACCATCTGGGACAACACGGCCCCCAGCCCTCTGTCCAATGCATCTGTCTGTAAATTAGGCACAAACATTCGACAATAGCCAGCCTGCCCCAGAAACCTTCTCACTAATGTTTTGGTCTTGGGTCTCAGGCAGGCTGCAATTGCTACCATCTTACCAAATTTGGGCTGTGGGATGTGGGTTTCCTTCATGTCAAGCATAGCCCTTATTTAAGCCCAAACCATCTTTTTTTGTAGCCAGAATAGGTGGCTGTGCAACACCACACCTAAAGTCACAATAGGGTGTTCTATGAAATGTATGTGTCTAGGTAGAGGTAAAAACACATCAGAAAGCTTTATTTGCAAGCCAGCAACCAGCAAGCCAGTTTTAGGAGAATAACCTAAAAGGGTCTTTGCCACTTTGGGAGCAATTTAGAATGACATGAGTAGCAAAATGAGCATTTTAGTTTCCGGGTGTAATTCCTGCACACGAGTACACTATTATGCAGTTAGACTGCCATTACATTTACATTTGCACTTACAATGATGGGATTTAAACTCACAACCTTTCGATCAGAAGTCCAATGTCTTAACCACAGGTGACAGGTTCAAACTAAACTTGCCCTTATTTGATAGTCAGTTAAATTTCCCCTTTCAATGTCTTTTTAACATGCACACCAGAAGCATTTATCCCAGTTTTGTAAGCTATAAATCGAGAGCAAACAGTTCTTCCTTAACATTTGTACCTTTTGTATATTTGTTTGGTTCAAGTAAATCTGCATAATGTTACATTACCTAATGAGCATGCCTTTTAAAAAACATAGAAGGCTAGGTGTTTCCAAACATTTGACAGGCACTCTAAAGGTTAGATTGTACACTTTGTTTTTTATAAAAAAACAAATCACATAGACATATTTGTCATCTGAAAATATTGAGAACTTACTAAATAAGTTAAGCAGAGGTACTCTTACCTATTCTTAGAAATCATTATGATTCAAACATTGGAGACACAGGACACTAATGCTTGCTGCTGTAATAAGCAGATTATCTGTGTTACACTGAAATTCATTCCAGACATAGAAATGGTTATTTAATTTAATGGTTATTAACTTAATATTTATTAATCTAACCAATAATGTTTTCACTTTACATGTGGTTATTTTAGGACCTATCTCATGTCATCAGCTGCAACATTTTATGAAGAAAATTCAAGTCATATTCTTGCTGAACACTGGAAGCAAAACCTGCAGTTGTATGGAGAAAACATACAAGAAAATGTCACCTTTATTCCTTTAGTGTTGGATACAAACACAGAAAAGAATACACCATATAACAAATTCAAAATTAAGAGCAAGAAATCTAAAAAGACTCGTTCAAAAAAGATGAAGGCCTACATACCAAGGGACACACAGGGGAAATCCTCTGAAGATTTGCTTAATAGCAGGGAGAAAAATATCCTAATAGTAGGAAAACCTGGAATTGGGAAGACAACAGTTGTTAAACAAATGTTGCATCATTGGGCAGAGAGAAACGACAGAACCCTTGACTTCATGTTTTACTTTGATGAAAACACACTGTCAAACACCTCAGCTGCAGTTACCTTAGAAGAACTTCTGCTAAGCACATTTTTCAGGTCAAACCCACAGATGAAAAAAAATGCTGAAGAAATTATGCAATATCTTCAAGAATATTCTGAAAGGGTCACCATTGTTTTTGATGGAATCAATGGAGATTTTCTGAACAACACAGTTTTCCTGAAGATCATGGAAAATGAACTTCTGCCTGAAGCAAAGATTGTGGCAACATGCAGGTCTGATGTAGAAAATGAATTCTCTGACTGGCCAACATGCACAATCTACGTTCAAGGTTTCAGTGAAGAGTCAATTTATGATTTTTTTAACAAAATGACTGATGATCCAGACTTAGTAGACAGTGTGATAAACAATCCTGCACTTTTCAGTCTCTGCCATATTCCTATGTATGCATTTATGGTGGCAGCCTGCACTTTAAACAACACTTCTAAAGAAACACAGACACCATGCACTGCTAATGAGATGTACATGTGGATTTTTAATTATAGTCTAAAGAAATTGCAGGGATTAGGTGGATACAATAAAACTACAGGGATATGGTTTTATCTCTAGCTGAGAGTGCTTTCAATGCTACCAAATTAAAAACTTTTAACCTGGAGTTTGATTATGAAGAAAATGACATTGCTCATACCTTCTTGAAGACTGCTTCAGATGTGTCCCCAGCATTTGATAGGCACTTTTGTGCATTTCCTCACAACACAATGCAGGAATTTTTTCTGCTCTGTGGCTTCTAGAAAAAACAGAAATAATTGACGAGGTACTTCAGCTGTGTCAGAATGAAGAAACTCAGCACATGAAATATGTAATTCCTTTTCTGTGTGGACTACATGGAAATCGTGGAATCGTGGATTCATGGAAAAGCATTCCCCATCTGGAGGGTCTCTTTTCATTGAACAAAGTCAAGGAAAATACCAATGCTTTCTTTGAGAAGGTCTTAAACACTTTCTTCTGTGATCAGCCAGATGACCATGACATTGCCTTTATTTGCCAGTGTCTGTATGAATTTCAGTCACCTGAATTCTGCTGCTCCTTTCTGGAGAAAATAGACTATTGTCTTGATTTTACTGAGGAACATCTTGACCCTTACACATGCTGTACAGTGTCCTATGTAATCAGCAACTCCAGGAGCAAACAGGTTCATCTTAATTTGGAGAAAAGTGCAGTGTCCCTGTCTGGGCTGAAGACAATTCTCAAATATTCACAATATCTAAGGTATGTATATTTAAATCATATAATTTTAAGGGTTTTATCACTACAGAAATCATCTCAGTAATATGGCAAACAAAAAAGACTTTTTTTTTCACAGCCTTCTTTGCTAATTTCCTCGTATTTACCTATATATATATATATATATATATATATATATATATATATATATATATATATATATATATACAGTGGAATCCACTTATCTCGACCTCGGTTACCTCGACAACCCTATTAAGTCGACGTTTTTGAAGTGGAACCGCCAAATTCTCGCTTTTCTAAGCATTTTTTATCGGTTATGTCACCGAACTCTAATATCTCGAGCACAAGGGGGGAAAAATTTGCCATATAACGTCGGTTGTCTCGGTGCAGCCGCAGAAGAACTCGCGGAAGTGGCGGAAAAATCAAGTCTTACAGCTGCTACAGGTGTTGTATTGTATACTGGTGAATCTCTGCTGTTAGTTAGTGCTAGTGTTCGTAGTGTTAGTAGGGGCGCGGTGCGCTTTGGGAAGAAAAGCGCAGCCGTTGAGAGAGTGCCGGTGGGAAGACACGTACCGGGATACGCATGAGCCATAACATCTGGTTGTGTCAAGGTTTTTCCCTGTGCTACCGCTAGATGTCAGTATGCACCTCCTTTTATTTCCCGCCTCATGGACTATTTAAACGGTTGAACTTCCTTTGTTCTTTTGTTTGGTTAGGTTTTTGTCAAACTCGCTCAGCTTTTTTGTATATTTCCCCTTGCTTTCCCTTTCTTTTCTTTTCCTTTTTGTCTTTTGGGTTGTTACTTTGCCTTGTTTTTTTTAATTTTGCTTCGGTTGTTAATTTCTATTATACTTTTCCCCATGCTTCTCCCTTCTCTATTTCCTTCCCAAATCCTCAATAAACGTCACATGGTTTAAGCCCTGGTCATAACTGAGCATGACTGCTGTGCTACAACCTTTTCTAAAATTTTTAATATGAAGGGAAGATTTGATATTGGCCTGTAGTTGGACAACTGACATGGGTCAAGGCCATGTTTCTTAATTAGGGGGTTGATGACTGCCAGTTTGAAGGATTTAGGTGCTAATGGAAGAGTTTATAATTTTTAAAACTGGTATATACAGTACAGAACAAAAGTTTGGACACACCTTCTCATTCAAAGAGTTTTCTTTATTTTCATGACTATGAAAATTGTAGATTCACACTGAAGGCATCAAAACTATGAATTAACACATGTGGAATTATATATGGAATTATATACATAACAAAAAAGTGTGAAACATCTGAAAAATGTCATACTTGTTGGCCCTTTTGCCTTCACTCTGCGGTCCAGCTCACCCCTAAACCATCTCGATTGGGTTCAGGTCCGTGACTGTGGAGGCCAGGTCATCTGGCGAGCACCCATCACTCTCCTTCTTGGTCAAATAGCCCTTGATGCCTTCAGTGTGACTCAACAATTTTCATAGTCATGAAAATAAAGAAAACTCTCTTTGAATGAGAAGGTGTGTCCAAACTTTTGGTCTGTACTGTGTATATATATATATATATATATATATATATATATATATATATTAGAAAATTAGAGAACAATGTATAAACAATTGAACAATTCTGAAATAATGTCATCTTCACTGCTCAACAGTTGAAGGAGTTTCTGTCCTGTTCTGTCTATACCATGCTACCAGAACACCTTTTCCACAAAATAACTAAGGCATTTACAAAAAAAAAACATTATTTTGCAGAAAACACACTGATCAAAATTAGAGAACAACAATGACTGTAGCATGGAAAAAAATTACAACATAATTTTCTGAAGGTTACAACAGTCAGTAATTAGTAGGAAGTGTACAGGCCTCTGCTCTGAATGACTTCAGCACATCTGCAGCCACAGGACAGCACTGGTCTCTCACACTGCTCTGGTGTGATTTTGGTCCACTCTTCTTCAGGTCTCCTCCACAGTTTGGTGACTGTAGTGGGTTTCTTTGTCGCCAAGGATTTTTCAGAGGTTCTCTATTGGGTTGAGATCAGGACTCTGGGCAGGCCATGTCATTATTTCAATGTTTCCAGTTTTGCTGTGTGACATGGAGCGTTGTCCTGCATGAACGCTGCGGGCTGATTGGGTGATGAACGCAGGAAAGAAACCATATGTTGTTGAAGAAGGTTCTTATAAACATTTGCATTCACTCTGCCATGTAGCTGTATAAGAGGCCCAACTCCTGCTGCAGAAAACATGCCCCAAACCATGACACTTCCTACTTCACTTTTCACTGACTTCTTTACACACTTTGGGTTTAGTCTTTCTCCAGTTTGTCGCCGAACATAATGTTTCCCATCGGACCCAGATAAATTAAACTTGCTTTCATCACTAAAGTGAACTTTGGACCAGTTCTCCTCTGTCCACATAACATGCTTAGTCTAGCCTTTTGATTCTTTTTGCTAATGAGATGTTTGGTCACTGCAGAGTGGCTTTCAGTCCAAATGCTCTTAAACGTCGAGACACTGTATGACGAGACAGATCCTTACCCTGTTCAGCGCTGAACTGGTGAACAATTCCAGCTGCAGTGTGGAAACGATTGTCCATTGAGATCCTCCGCAGTATCCTGTCCTCTCTTGAATTTGTCTTTCGTGGACGACCAGCCTTGTTGGCAGACTTGAATGAGTTTGTGATGTTGTAAAGATTCAATATTCTTGAAATCACAGATTTGAAACGACCAACTTGTCTTGTTATGGCTGATAGAGTCATCCCTTTGGCCTTCATCTGGACAACCTGCTGCTGGAGGCTTTCAGTCACTTAAGAACGGCCCACCATCTTGCAGAGTCAGTGAAACTGGAAGTTAGGCTGCCAGTTAAATTGGGGTTAAATTAGCACCAGGTACCAGATTAACACCAATAACTGGGAGGTATCTGAAAGTGTTCTCTAATTTTGATCAGTGTGTTTTCTGGAAAATGATGTTTTTTTTTTTGTAAATGCCTTAGTTATTTTGTGGAAAAGGTGTTCTGGTAGCATGGTATAGACAGGACAAAAACTCCCTCAACTGTTGAGCAGTGAAGATGACATTATTTCAGAATTGTTTATAAATTGTAAATTATACAAAATTATAAATTTTGATCGCCACTGTATATATATATATATATATATATATATATATATATATATATATATATATATATATATATATATATATACTGTATGTATGTGTTTGTGTGTATAATGCATGTGTATATATACAGTATTTACAAATATACATTACATTAATGTCCTTTTTTTTTTTTTTTTTTTCTACAGGGATTTTTCAACGACACTATGTCAGGTTTGGACAATGGCCTTAAAGTATGAGAAGATGGTTTATCTTATACATCTCTTTCAGTTATGTGGAAATGAGATTCACATACTAATGAGCAGCCCTACAGATGTCCTTGAGCAAGTTGGAAAAATTATAACCCAAAATTCAGAGAAAAGAAATCTACATTTACACTTTGACCAAGACCCACGACAGCTCACAGATCTTGTTTACAAAGTGTTCTCCTGGCTACCACACATCAGCGCTCTCCAGTGAGTCAATAATATATTTACTGTGTTTCAGTGATGTTTGGAAGCTTGTAAACCATTTAGAATTTGCTATATGTCTGACCCAAACCCAGCAGATTTGACATGTCCTAAAGGTAGACAAAGTGAACCCAGTCTAACAAATGGGACAAAAATATTATACTTGGTCATTTATTTATTGAGTAAAATCATCCAATATTACATTTCTGTGAATGGCAGTAGTGTGTGAACCTTTTCTGTTTATCTCTTGTGCAGTAATAATCGCAAGTAAACAATTTTTGGTAACTGTTTATCAGTCCTGTGTAATGGCTTGGAGAAATTTTAAACATTGTTCTTTTTGAGTAGAGGCTTTCACTTTGCAACTCTGCTATGCACACCAAGGCATTTGAAAGCATTTCAGTGTTTTTTGATTGTGCACTCCTGAACATTAAAATTAGCCAAAATAACAGAACACTTTATTTGTTTAAGATTTACTCTTGGTTTCTTTGTGACCTTGCAGACTATTATGCATATTGTTTTTTTTGAGTGATTTAATGGGTGGTCCTCTCCTGGGGAGGGCAATTTTCATTTTTACACAATCTGCCTGACTGGATTTGTGGAGACTTTAAAGATGGATCTGTAACCCTTTCAAGCCTGATGAGTAACAACTCTTTTTAAAAAAAATATTTTTGAGGATCTTAGAGGTCTTTACTTTGTTCATGCCATTACGCACTTCCAAAAACATGCTGTGAAGATCAGCCTTTGATAGATCCCTGTTTGTTGAGTGAAACAGGGCACTTACTGACACTTGATTATCATACCTTAAAAAATAGATCGAGTCTAGTTTGACTTTTAATTTAACTGCTAATCCATACTTCTGCCTCTCACAGTTATATAATATTGGATAATTTCTCTCAATAAATATATGACTAAAAATAATACATTTTTATTAAAATTAATAAATGTCATAACAAAAGTGTTTATTCATTGTAAGAAGAACAACCCATTGTTAGGCCCGTATAATGTCTCAATTTCTTCCCTACACTGAAAACAAAATGCAAGATTTACTTGATAAAATCCTCATAATTTGCACAAACATTTTACTGCCCTAATATTAAATTTTATTTCAGTATTTACTCATCATATTAGTCTTTCTTTTCTTATTGACAGTAAACACATTATTCTAATTATATTGTAGTTGACAGCAAAAAGTTTCCATTTACAGCTTATGCATTTTCTCATGTTTTTTTCTGGAATACAGGAAAGTACTTGAGTTTAATGTTGGCGGTCTTGCAAAGTTTTTATTAGTTGTCTGCTGTGTTGTGCAATTTATTAATGTGAGTCTCTCACACTTCTTCAGCTTCAACCCTGTACATGGAATTAAAGAACATAAAAAGAGATGCAGAATATTTCAACTGGATTTGTGTTTACAAGCAGCTCTACAACAACCACAAAACATCCAGGTCACAGTGCAGAGAATTATGCCAAATAAAGAAGAACAGAGTGATTTCCTGCTGGATCTGTACTCCCATGTGAAGCAGTATGAGAGTAAAACAGGCAGCAGTGTTCTTCCAGCATTGCTGCCAGTTTATCAGTCAGTTCCTGATGTCTGGTCCATAAATCTCTCAGAGAGAAAAGTCTCTCACCTCTGGGAAGTGCTGAAACTCCAAACACAGATGAAACCAGTGGAGCTGAGAGACTGCACAGAAGATGAGAGTGAAGTGTGGAGTTTCCTTTGGTGTCTGCCCTACATCTCACAGCTCAGGTTTAAAGTTTTCATATATGCTTTACTACATTCTTCACTACAGCTATAAAGTAAAAATTTTAATGACATTGTGTAAATGAATATACAGAACTATGAACTGAAACTTAAGATTTTATTTCTTCTGGTACTTAATGGTAGGGGTATGTGCTACTGTTTATTATTAAAAATGTTTAAACTGAATGCACTGAAGAACAGGAAACTCTTCCTACAGTATGTGTTGTCCAAGCAAAGTTCTAAAGAAAAAGGCTTTATATTTATCATTTATATGGGTCTGAGGAATCTGTCTCTGGTTGTTTGGTTTATTCAGTTACATACAGTATCTCACAAAAGTGAGTACACCCCTTAAATTTCAGCAACAATTTTATTATATGTTCTCAATAGTTGATAAAAAATATGATATATAATATGATAAAAAATGAAACATTTATATATACACAGCAATTATTGTCCAAATAACTGGCAACAAAATTGAGTACACCCTAAGTAAACATGTCGCATGAAACTGTGTCCAAAGTGTGAATATTTTGTGTGAGCACCATTGTTATCCAGCACTGCCTTTATACACCTGGTCATGGAATTCACCAGAACTGCACAGGTTGTTGCTGGGACCTTCTTTGTGGAGAGCAACAATTCTAATTCTCAAATCCTTAGAGTTCTTTGCCATGAGTAAATCTATACTGCTATACAAGCTGAACATCGTTTACTCTAAAGTATATCCAAGTTTAATTTCTATAGTACTGTCTTGAAAAGATTATACTAAAATGGATGCTGAAATGTGAGGGGTGTACTTACTTTTGTGAGAAAATTGTGTTATTGAAAATTATATTATTGGCTGAGTGAGAATCACCTCTTAACTCTCTGTGTGACTTTATCCCCAAATACTCATCATCTTCCTCTTTATTATTCTTTGCTCCAGGTTGCACATGTATTTTCAATCCCTAATATTTGTTTTAAATTAAAGGCAGGTGATTTAGTTTAAAGGTGGTGGTCTGGACAGTATGTAAAAATCCTGTTTCAGGCATTTCTAATAATGAAAATTGTTCCAAACCTGGAGAGGTTTAATAAATAAATTGTCCCTAAGATAGCCCAGCAGCCATATCACCCTGTAGCCCAAGACAGCTTGCCCACTGAAGCTAAGCAGGGTTGAGCCTGGCCAGTACTTGGATGGGAGACCACCTGGGAAAAACCAGGTTGCTGCTGGTAGAGGTGTTAGTGAGACCAGCAGGGGGTGCTCACCCTGTGGTCTGTGTGGGTCCTAACACCCCAGTATAGTGACGGGGACACTATACTGTCAAAAAGCACCGTCCTTCGGATGAGACGTTAAACCGAGGTCCTGACTCTCTGTGGTCATTAAAAAATCCCAGGATGTCTTTCGAAAACGAGTAGGGGTGTGCCCCGGCATACTGGCCAAAACTTGCCCGCTGGCCTACTAATCATCCCCTCATATTAATTGGCTATATCACTCTACCTCCTCTCCACTAATATGCTGGTGTGTGGTGGGCGTTCTGGCGCAATATGGCTGCCGTCGCATCATCCAGGTGGATGCTGCACATTGGTGGTGGTTGAGGAGAATCCCCCCTTTCATATGTAAAGCGCTTTGAGTGCTGCAGAAAAGCGCTATATAAATGTAACGAATTATTATTATTATATATTCTATGCACTACAAACAGCTTCACAACAGTCCTGTCATTAAGCAGAATAGATTTTTGTAGCTTTCACTGGATAGGAGTTATCTCTCAATTAAGTCCAATTTGTGTTAATATTTCACAAATGAATTGTTTATTTCCATTTTATTAGTAAAAAAATTCTTACTCAATTAAATATTTGTGTTAATATTTCACAAATGTAGAGAATATTTAAATTTTTAATAGTGAATATTTAACTCTCAAATAAATCCTATTAGTAATGTTTCACTAATAGTTTATTTATGTTTTAAATACATAAAATTATTTCACTCAAGAGTAAAATTCTTAAAAAACCCTTTTGGTGTGCAACTGATTAATAAGTGTCAGTATTTCTACCATCTTTCCTGGGCCAAAAGACAATCTGCACTGGCTAAAAGACTCGCAGTATATGGCAATACAAAATTGGTGCTTTTTGACTACTAGTGTTTTGGTGATGTTTTTGAAAGTTTTTAATTGTGCTTTAAAGAATTTGTGTTTAGCTTCACAGCACATACACCATGTGCAGAATTGGTCCAGTTTTTCTTATAACTCCTTCTAGAATGTCATGCATTATATCCACAGTGAAATTTTTGGCTGTGTTGAACTACTTGAGTAAATATAACAAACATGTCTGTTCATCTTACATCAAACCATCCATTAAATTTGCTTAAGATTTTTAAAGTTGCTTAGTGTCAAATGTTTTCCAAAGGCTAGACTGTTAGAAGATCACATGCATGAGCTGTGCTGTGCACGTTATTTTTCTTCTCTCACGTTTTAACTAGTGATGGGTCTTTCATGAACCATTTGTTTATTGTTCACTACTCGTTCTTTGAGACACACCAAAGAGTGATTTATTCATTTTCTACTGGATGCACATGAGCAAAGCATCACAAAATCTCCATAGGTAATGTACAGGAAACAGAATAGTTCACCTCATGACTCTTCTAGTCTGATTAGTTATTTTATCATGTGACCTCTATATACTCTCTGTAGTGCATTACACAGGAAACAGAAGTGAGTAATTCGTCTCATGAGTCCTCTTGTTTGAGTCTTTCATTCATTTATCATGTGACTTCCATAGATGCTACACAATGCAATGCAATTTTTTTGTTCCAAATCTTGACATTATTGTTACAATAATTATGGGAGTCATGTGACAAAATAACTAATAAACGGATCAGAAGATATGAGGGGTGAAGCTCCTCATTATGTTCATCATAATTTGCTTAGCTGTATTGTCATATTTACATTATTTGAACTTTTATCAGAGTTGGTGTATGTAGACATGTTGGAGAATCTGCTTATTAAAAATGTTAAATGTTATTTTATTTCTGATCAAAGGAACTAAATAAAATAAATGACAAAAAAACATTCGTTAATTTTGATGAACGAGATTTAAAAAACCGAATCATTAAAATGATCAGATCTTCCCATCACTAGTTTCTATAAGTAATAGAACATGCGAGTTTCCTCCATAATAACATTTAATTTCAAAATTAAAGTCTCGGAGAAAATAATTCACAGCAATTCACTACATACACAAATAAAAATAGCAAAAGAAGCAAAAATACAACTTGGACTTAAAAGGGCAGCACGTTAACACAAAACTACTCTATTCTGAATACACTTCCATCTGAGGTTGCTAGCAAAGGAATATTAGCATTTTACCTGATGGAACTTAAGACTTGTTACTGTTCATATAAATCAACAGAATGGAGAAAATGTGATCTCTGATATTAACTTTGTTGTGGATGTTGGTATCAGATGGGCTTTTTTATTATTTCACAAACTGCTGATCTCTACAGCTGTCAGCCAAAAACAAGTATATAATACATCTGTGTGTGTAAGTGGTGTTTTATTTGTAGATTTGCTGTGTACTGTAATAATATATTTTACTTTTATCCAGGTTTGAGTCTAAACATGGAACAGAGGAACAAAACAAGAGACTGAGAAAATTTACACTGGACTTGTGTCTGCAAGCAGCTTTACACCAACCACAAAACATCTGGGAGATAGTGCAGAAAGTGATAGCATATGATGATGAAAAAGAGAGTGATTTGCTGCTGGATCTGTTCTTCCATGTGAAGCAGTATGAGAGTAAAACAGGCAGCAGTGTTCTTCCAGCATTACTACCAGTTTATCAGTCAGTTTCATACTGGTTCATAAATCTCTCAGAGAGAAAAGTTTCCCTCCTCCTAGAAGTGTTAAAACTCCAAACACAGAAGAAAGAAGTGGAGCTGAGAGACTGTACAGGTGAAGAGAGTGAAGTGAGGAGTTTTCTTCAGTGTCTGCCCTACATCTCACAGCTCAGGTTTAAACAGTAAGTTTTTATATTATTCTTCAGACAAGTTTTAGTTCCTTGTGCACCACAAATGATAAAATCACTGTTCTGAACTTTGTGTTGTCAGTGATGAAATGTGAATCAGTTCAAACACTGACTTTTTTCTATTTATTATTAACTTGTTCTGTCGAATACAAATTTTAATCCCAATTTGTCTACATGAATCTGATCATTCCTGAAGTGTTGATATACAGTGTACATTGCTTTAGTTTGTGAAGTTGCTAAAAAACAAACATGCAAATACACACTTTCATTCACTGTTAGTAAAAGTTGTGTAACGATAATCTCCAGTCATGATTCGATTAAATTCACAAAACTGAGTTCACAAAATGATTCTCAGAATATTTTTAACAAAATTTAAAAATAAAATATTTCTGAATAATATACAATGCAAAAAAAAAAATGCATTCATGTTTCTCTAAATAGATTAAAAATGGCTATGGACAGAGGTTTAATATTATACATATAATATACATAACAATATGTTAGATTGAATAAATAAAGTGTCTGATGTCGGAAATGATCGACTGAAACATACCGTATTGAGTTCTGTAGCAGAGCCTCAGGCATCATCTGAATTGGAAAAAGAGCTCCAAACACTAATTCTCCATGAATCAGGTCTAATTTATAATTTGTATTCATTAACTTGTTTCTTGTTTCACTACAAATAAAAATCTCAACATCTTCAGCTCTGCTACCTTCAGCTCCTGTCTTTAACTCAATGCCAGGTGAAGCTACTTATTCTGTTCATCATAATTTGTCCTGCATTTCATTATTGAAGCTACAGTTAAAGTTAGTGTATGTAGACTGGTTTAGGATCTGCTTATTGAAAATCCAACATTTTATTTTATTTCTGATCAAAGAAACTAATTTACTAAAATACAAAAACAAAAATAGCAAAAGAAGAACAAATAAAACCTGGACTTAAAAGGGCAGCACATTCACACAAAACTACTCTGTTCTGAATACAATTCCATCTGAGATTGCTAGCAAATGAATATTAGCATTTTACCTCATGGAACTTAAGACTTGTTACTGTTCATATAAATGATCAGAACGTAGAAAATGTGATCTCTGATATTAACTGTGTTGTGGATGTTGGTATCAGATGAGCTGTTTCATTATTTCATAAACTGTTGATCTCTACAGCTGTCAGACAAAAACAAGTTTTCAAAGCATTTGTGTGTGTAAGTGGTGTTTTATTTGTAGGTTTTCTGTGTACTGTAATAATATATTTTACTTTTATCCAGGTTTGAGTCTAAACATGAAACAGAGGAACGAAACAAGAGATTTAGAAAATTTACACTGGACTTGTGTCTGCAAGCAGCTTTACACCAACCACAAAACATCTGGGAGACAGTGCAGAAAGTAACAAGATATTATTATAAAGAACAGAGTGATTTCCTGCTGGATCTGTACTCCCATGTGAAGCAGTATGAGAGTGAAACAGGCAGCAGTGTTCTTCCAGCATTACTACCAGTTTATCAGTCAGTTTCATTCTGGATCATAAATCTGTCAGAGAGAAAAGTGTCCCTCTTACAAGAAGTGCTGCAATTCCAAAAACAGAAGAAAGAAGTGGAGCTAACAGACTGTACAGGTGAAGAGAGTGAAGTGAGGAATTTTCTTCAGTGTCTGCCCTACATCTCACAGCTCAGGTTTAATCAGTAAGTTTTTATATTATTCTTTAGACAAGTTTTAGTTCCTTGTGCACCACAAATGATAAAATCACTGTTCTGAACTTTGTGTTGTCAGTGATGAAATGTGAATCAGTTCAAACACTGACTTTTTTCTATTTATTATTAACTTGTTCTGTCGATTACAAATTTTAATCCCAATTTGTCTACATGAATCTGATCATTCCTGAAGTGTTGATATACAGTGTACATTGCTTTAGTTTGTGAAGTTTCCAAAAAACAAACATGCAAATACACACTTTCATTCACTGTTAGTAAAAAGTTGTGTAACGATAATCTCCAGTCATGATTCGATTAAATTCACAAAACTGAGTTCACAAAATGATTCTCAGAATATTTTTAACAAAATTTAAAAATAAAATATTTCTGAATAATATACAATGCAAAAAAAAAAATGCATTCATGTTTCTCTAAATAGATTAAAAATGGCTATGGACAGAGGTTTAATATTATACATATAATTTACATAACAATATGTTGGATTAAATAAATAACGTGTCTGACGTCAGAAATGATCGACTGAAACATACTGTATTGAGTTCTGTAGCAGAGCCTCAGGCATCATCTGAATTAGAAATAGACCTCCAAACACTAATTCTCCATGAATCAGTTCTAATTTATTATTTGTATTCATTTACTTGTTTCTTCTAATCCAAATTTAAATCCTAGTTAATGTACATTAAACATGGGATGGATGTTGATAACAGATGAACTGGTTTCAATATTTAATAATCTGTTTATTTCCATTCCTCTTAGATAAATATCTGAATCTGAGGTTGTTTGGTATTTAATGTGTGTAGGTTTAGTTGTGTATGTTGAGTTTGCTGTGTACTGTAATAATTTGTATTTGCTTTTCTCCAGGTTTGAGTCTAAACATGGAAAGGCAGAGCAAGAAAAGAGATTAAGAAAATTTAAAATGGACTTGTGTCTGCAAGCAGCTTTACACCAAACACAAAAAAACCAGCAGACAGTGAAGAAAGTAATGACATTATTTGAAGAAGATGGAATAGTAAAAGATTGTGAATATGGTGATTATTATATAGAACAGAGTGATTTCCTGCTGGATCTGTACTCCCATGTGAAGCAGTATGAGAGTAAAACAGGCAGCAGTGTTCTTCCAGCATTACTACCAGTTTATCAGTCAGTTCCTGATGTCTGGTCCATAAATCTCTCAGAGAGAAAAGTTTCCGTACTCGAAGAAGTGCTGAAACTCCAAACACAGAAGAAACCAGTGGAGCTGAGAGACTGTACATGTGAAGAGAGTGAAGTGAAGAGTTTTCTTCAGTGTCTGCGCTACATCTCAGAGCTCAGGTAATGAGTCTATTCAGTTTGTATGTGTAATTTCACAATGTCCGTGTTTTTGTAGACAAAATCCTTTTTTGGAAATCTGTCGAATACAAATTTTAATATGCTGCCAATTTAATGAATACCAAAAATTTGTTTTTGATCAGTTTGCTTCTGAAAATTTTATATTGTTGATTTTTTTGCAAGAATTAATAAAGTTGTATAAATATTAACTCTGGTTAAATATTTATATTTACTTTAGAACAACAATTTCCTAAACACAAAATTACTCCATGCTGATTGCACTTAAATCTGAGGTTGCTAGCAAATAAATATTAGCATTTTACCCAATGCTAACTTTTTTCTTTTCATTATTAACTTGTTCTGTCGAATACAAATTGTAATCTCAATTTATCTACATGAATCTGATCATTCCTGAAGTGTTGATATACAGTGTACATTGCTTTAGTTTGTAAAGTTGCCAAAAAACAAACATGCAAATACACACTTTCATTCACTGTTAGTAAAAGGTTGTGTAACGATAATCTCCAGTCATGATTCGATTAAATTCACAAGACTGAGTTCACAAAATGATTCTCAGAATATTTTTAACAAAATTTAAAAAGAAAATATTTCTGAATAATATACAATGCAAAAAATGCATTTCTGTTTCTCTAAACTGATTAAAAATAGCTATGGACAAAGGTTTAATATTATACATATAATATACATAACAATATGTTGGATTAAATAAATAACGTGTCTGACGTCAGAAATGATCGACTGAAACATACTGTTTTGAGTTCTGTAGCAGAGCCTCAGTCATCATCTGAATTAGAAATAGACCTCCAAACACTAATTCTCCATGAATCAGTTCTAATTTATTATTTGTATTCATTAACTTGTTTCTTCTAATCCAAATTTTAATCCCAATTTGTCTACATGAATCTGATCATTCCTGAAGTGTTGATATACAGTGTACATTGCTTTAGTTTGTAAAGTTGCCAAAAACAAACATGCAAATACACACTTTCATTCACTGTTAGTAAAAGGTTGTGTAACGATAATCTCCAGTCATGATTCGATTAAATTCACAAAACTGAGTTCACAAAATGATTCTCAGAATATTTTTAACAAAATTTAAAAATAAAATATTTCTGAATAATATACAATGCAAGAAAATGCATTTCTGTTTCTCTAAACGGATTAAAATGGCTATGGACAAAGGTTTAATATTATACATATAATTTACATAACAATATGTTGGATTAAATAAATAACGTGTCTGACGTCAGAAATGATCGACTGAAACATACTGTATTGAGTTCTGTAGCAGAGCCTCAGGCATCATCTGAATTAGAAATAGACCTCCAAACACTAATTCTCCATAAATCAGGTCTAATTTATTATTTGTATTTATTAACTTATTTCTTCTAATCCAAATTTTAATCCTAATTAATGTACATGAATCTGATTATTCCTCAAGTGTTGGTATACAGTGTACGTTGTAAAGAACATGATTATATGACCAGTCATGTGTGTCTAGTTGTGTTTATGCAGCACAGTGTGAATATTCTCACATTATACTCACCATCCACTTTACTAGCAGCACCTGCACACCTGCTTAGTTATAAAATTATCCCATCATTCAATCATGTAACAGCAGCACACTGTAAAATCACACAGATACAGATCAATAGCTTCAGTTAATGTTCACAGCAGAAATCAGAAGGAGAGAAATGTGACTGTGACATTAAGAATGGGATGGATGTTGATAACAGATTAACTGGTTTCAGTATTTAATAATCTGTTTATTTCCATTCCTGTCAGACAAAGATCTGAATCTGAGGTTGTTTGGTATTTTATGTGTGTAGGTTTAGTTGTGTATGTTGGGTTTACTGTGTACTTTAATAATTTGTATTTGCTTTTCTCCAGGTTTGAGTCTAAACATGGAAAGGAAGGACAAGAAAAGAGATTAAGAAAATTTAAAATGGACTTGTGTCTGCAAGCAGCTTTACACCAAATACAAAACACTCAGCAGACAGTGGAGAAAGTAATGACATTATTTGAAGAAGATGGAATAGAAATAAATGATGATTATAAAGATTATTATTATAAAGAACAGAGTGATTTCCTGCTGGATCTGTTCTCCCATGTGAAGCAGTATGAGAGTGAAACAGGCAGCAGTGTTCTTCCAGCATTACTACCAGTTTATCAGTCAGTTTCAGTCTGGTCCATAAATCTCTCAGAGAGAAAAGTCTCTGTATTCCTAGAAGTGCTGAAACTCCAAACACAGAAGAAACCAGTGGAGCTGAGAGACTGTACAGATGAAGAGAGTGAAGTGAGGAGTTTTCTTCAGTGTCTACCCTACATCTCACAGCTCAGGTTTAATCAGTAAGTTTTATATTATTCTTCAGACAAGTTTTAGTTCCTTGTGCACCACAAATGATAAAATCACTGTTCTGAACTTTGTGTTGTCAGTGATGAAATGTGAATCAGTTCAAACACTGACTTTTTCTATTCATTATTAACTTGTTCTGTCGAATACAAATTTGAATCCTAGTTAATGTACATAAATCTGATTATACCTCAAGTGTTGGTATACAGTGTACATTGTAAAGAACATGATCATATGACCAGTCTTGTGTATTGTTGTGTATATGCAGCACAGTGTGAATATTCTAATTTATACCATTTAACTAGAAGCACTTGCACAATGAAATTATCCAATCATTCAATCATGTGGCAGCAGCACACTGTAAAATCACACAGATACAGATCAATAGCTTCAGTTAATGTTCACAGCAGAAATCAGAAGGAGTGAAATGTGACTCTGTGACATTAAGCATGGGATGGATGTTGATAACAGATTAACTGGTTTCAGTATTTAATAATCTGTTTATTTCCATTCCTGTCAGACAAAGATCTGAATCTGAGGATGTTTGGTATTCTATGTGTGTGTGTGTAGGTTTAGTTGTGTATGTTGGGTTTACTGTGTACTGTAATCATTTGTATTTGCTTTTCTCCAGGTTTGAGTCTATATATGAAGAGAAAGGTCGAAAAAAGAGATTAAGCAAATTTAAAATGGACTTGTATCTGCAAGCAGCTTTACACCAACAACAAAACACCCAGCAGACAGTGGAGAAAGTAATGACATTATTTGAAGAAGATGAAATGGAAATAAATGATTATTATAAAGAACAGAGTGATTTCTTGCTGGATCTGTACTCCCATGTGAAGCAGTATGAGAGTAAAACAGGCAGCAGTGTTCTTCCAGCATTACTACCTGTTTATCAGTCAGTTCCTGATGTCTGGTCCATAAATCTGTCAAAGAGAAAAGTTTCAGTATTCCTAGAAGTGCTGAAACTCCAAACACAGAAGAAACCAGTGGAGCTGAGAGACTGTACAGATGAAGAGAGTGAAGTGAGGAGTTTTCTTCAGTGTCTGCCCTACATCTCAGAGCTCAGGTAATGAGTCGATTTAATTTGTATGTGTAATTTCACAATGTCCGTGTTTTTGTAGACAAAATCCTTTTCTGAAAATCTCAGAACTCGGGTAATGTTTCTTTTTGTGAATCAGGTAGAGATTCTGAAATGTCCGTGTGGCAATTTAAAAATAGAGTTTAGTTAATAATGTTATAGACTCTTTTATTAGTCTAAAATATTGAGAAAGTATGGATTATGATTAAAGAAAGAGGACATTAAATATGCCCAGTTAATAATTCTCAAAGTGAAACAAATAACCTACAACACACTAGAAATGTAAATTAATCTGTTAAACTGATAAATTAGTTTTATAAAGTGCTGTTGCTCCTCCTAAACATGTGTTATCAGATTTTTCTGTAAAACAGAAAAAGTCTAAATGCATTGAAAGTGAAATTATTGCTATTTTGGCATGTGCACTAGTAAATTGAGTCGATGTGACGACCCTCAGTGTGTCTTTATTAACTTAATTAATCCGTGCACATTTTCAGTGTCTGTTTTATTTCTCTCAAATTCTTGCTAATAAATGTAATATTTTTTTAGATTTAGGTTTTATTCAGACTCTGCATACATCCGGTTTTGCTGAATCTGAGCATCGCAGCTGTCGACTGTCAATCAGATAAAGGAGAGAATTTCACTGAGCTTCTGGCATCAGTGTGCAGCTACAACACATTCCCTTTGATGCAGAGTCTCATGGATTCCAAGAAAGACAGATTGATTTCCTGCTGGATCTGTACTCCCATGTGAAGCAGTATGAGAGTGAAACAGGCAGCAGTGTTCTTCCAGCATTACTACCAGTTTATCAGTCAGGTCCTGATGTCTGGTCCATAAATCTCTCAGAGAGAAAAGTCTCCTCCTAGAAGTGCTGAAACTCCAAACACAGAAGAAACCAGTGGAGCTGAGAGACTGTACAGATGAAGAGAGTGAAGTGAGGAGTTTTCTTCAGTGTCTGCCCTACATCTCAGAGCTCAGGTAATGAGTCGATTTAATTTGTATGTGTAATTTCACAATGTCCGTGTTTTGTAGACAAAATCCTTTTCTGAAAATCTCAGAATTCAGGTAATAATTTTTGAATCAGGTAGAGATTCTGAAATGTCCAGTGTGGCAATTAAAAATAGAGTTTAGTAAATAATGTTATAGACTCTTTTATTAGTCTAAACAATGTATAAAGTATGGATTATAATTAAAGAAAGAGGACATTTAATATGCCCAGGTAATTATTCTCTAAGAAAAAACAAATAATCTACAAAACACTAGAAATGTAAATGAATCTGTTAAACTAATAAATTAGTTTTATAAAGTGCTGTTGCTCCTCCTAAACATGTGCCATCAGATTTTTTCTGTAAAACAGAAAAAAAGTCTAAATGCATTGAAAGTGAAATTATTGCTATTTTTGGCATGTGCACTAGTAAATTGAGTCGATGTGACGACCCTCAGTGTGTCTTTATTAACTTAATTAATCCGTGCACATTTTCAGTGTCTGAATGTTTTATTTCTCTCATATTCTTGCTAATAAAAGTAATATTTTTTTAGATTTAGGTTTTATTCAGACTCTGCATACATCCGGTTTTTGCTGAATCTGAGCATCGCAGCTGTCGACTGTCAATCAGATAAAGGAGAGAATTTCACTGAGCTTCTGGCATCAGTGTGCAGCTACAACACATTCCCTTTTGATGCAGAGTCTCATGGATTCCAAGAAAGACAGATTGATTTCCTGCTGGATCTGTACTCCCATGTGAAGCAGTATGAGAGTGAAACAGGCAGCAGTGTTCTTCCAGCATTACCACCAGTTTATCAGTCAGGTCCTGATGTCTGGTCCATAAATCTCTCAAAGAGAAAAGTCTCCCTCCTCCTAGAAGTGCTGAAACTCCAAACACAGAAGAAACCAGTGGAGCTGAGAGACTGTACAGATGAAGAGAGTGAAGTGAGGAGTTTCCTTCAGTGTCTCCCCTACATCTCACAGCTCAGGTGTGTTTTCAATACTGTTGACTATTGAATCTTCTTATTTTAACCCTCATCCCTTGTTTATTAACATTTCTTGATTTATACTTAATATATTAATAAGCAGAAAATTAAAATTTGCCCCAAGCACCTTATTTTTTATGAAAGCTGAGAGGAATAATGTGTCTATATTTTTCTAATGAGTTTTTAATAGAATTTTAAATGTTTCTCATTTGGAGCATCTCCTTATTGTAGTCATAAGTGTAATTAATATAATTATAATTAAAAAGTATAAAATGTAAAATGGTATGATCTAATTAGAAATTTTAATAGTTTACATTTAAAATTCTCAGTTTTTTTCATGCTAATCTTAGTCCTTTTAATTGAGCAGCAAAATCTTTTAGAAAATGAATATTAGCATTTTACCATATGGATCTTAAACCCTGGTCTAACAAGACTCTCACAGTTCAGGTCTGATTGTCCCATGTACAAATATCAAAATAATGTCATCAGTTATTTGTTACCTCATTATGTAGATTAAGGTGAAGTCTCAACTGTGGTTAGAGTTATTGGCTGTGAACTCAACTGATGGAAACATGTAGCAGTGAAAGTACACCTGCTGCTAATTTAATGGATTTTTTGAGGTTTTTTATAAATGCAGCAAATGTAAAACTATTGTTTGTGATCAGTTTGCATGTGTAATTAGTTTAGCCATTATTCAGGTATTTTGTTTTTAAGAAGTATCAAAGCAAATGCAACCTAAAGTTTAACTCTATAGTCTACATTTACTTTTGCCAAATCACCAGTGTCTAATACAAAACTACTTTATGCTAAAGACACTTACATTTGACTGGCAAATGAATATTAGTATTTTATCCAATGGATCTTTACCCTTGATCTAAAATATCTGGACACTAACAATCCAGAACTGATATCTTTTAAATATCAACATAATTTCATCAGTTACCCCATTTACTGCATTATGTAGATCATTTTCAACATCAGGAATCAAGAAAAATATAAACTCGAGCTAAAATATCAGCTGTGACTGTATTGAGTGGAAATGAAAGTGTTGTGTGATTTGTGTTGTCTGTGTGTGAAATATGATCTGATGTTACTGCATCACTCACTGGCCAGCAGTGGGAGAACTAACAGTTGTGGAGTTTACTGTTACAGTGAGAATGTTGTGACTATGATGTCTAATAAGACTAAAACAGTAGGTTATTTATTACTCTTACAAATTTTAAATGCATTGAAAGTGAAATGTGATATTTTGCAGCATGTGCACTAGTAAAATGGGTCGAGGTGACGCCCCTCATTGTGTATTTATTAACTTAATTGATCCTTTCACAGTTTCAGTGTCGGAAAGTTTTATTTCAATAATTCAGAAAATCTCAGAATTCAGGTAATAATTTTTGAATCAGGTAGAGATTCTAAAATGTGGTGTTTGGTTATTTAAGAACAGTTTAGTAAAACATTTTATTGACTTTTATTTATCTAGAAAATTTAGAACGTATTTGTCACAAATCTAACTGTTACCGCACTGGAAGAAAGACAGACAGGCAACAGTTCCCCCAAGCAGAGCGTTCTTTATTTGCTTTCATTTCCACCTTGGCGCTTTCCTTTTCTCGCAGACAGGCACGGCTTCCTCTTGGTGTTTGCTTGAGTACACTCGCGGACTGGCACGTCTTTCTCTCTGCATCCGCCTGTGCTTATAACAGGATGGAGTTGGCTGCTGCAGCACTCCTCCTTGGCTTGGTCCCACTCCCTCCGTGATGAAGTCTCCCTGGCATCATACCTCTCTTCCAGCACGGGGTTTCGGCACCAATGTAACAAATCTTACTGGTTCCGCGCTGGAAGAAATACATACATACAGACTGTCTGTCTGTATGTATTTCTTCAGCGCGGAACCAGTAAGATTTGGGACCAGGCCAAGGAGGAGTGCTGCAGCAGCCAACTCCATTCTCTTATAAGCACAGGCGGATGCAGACAGCAGTTCCCCAAGCAGAGCGTTCTTTACTTTCATTTTTGCCTCCAATGTTTTTTCTGTTCTGTGGTGAATCTGCAGTTCCAGAAAAAAGTCTAAATGCATTGAAAGTGAAATTATTGATATTTTGTGGCATGTGCACTAGTAAATTGAGTCGATGTGACGACCCTCAGTGTGTCTTTATTAACTTAATTGATCCGTGCACATTTTCAGTGTCTGAATGTTTTATTTCTCTCATATTCTCTAATAAATGTAATATTCTTTTATATTTAGGTTTTATTCACACTCTGCATCCATCCGTTTTTTGCTGAATCTGAGCATCGCAGCTGTCAACTGTCAATCAGATAAAGGAGAGAATTTCACTGAGCTTCTGGCATCAGTGTGCAGCTACAACACATTCCCTTTTGGTGTAGAGTCTCATGGATTCCAAGAAAGACAGATTGATTTCCTGCTGGATCTGTACTCCCATGTGAAGCAGTATGAGAGTAAAACAGGCAGGAGGGTTCTTCCAGCATTACTACCAGTTTATCAGTCAGTTCCTGATGTCTGGTCCATAAATCTCTCAGAGATAAACATCTCCCTCCTCCTAGAAGTGCTGAAGCTCCAAACACAGAAGAAACCAGTGGTGCTGAGAAACTGCACAGATGAAGAGAGTGAAGTGAGGAGTTTCCTTCAGTGTCTGCCCTACATCTCACAGCTCAGGTGTGTTTTGAATACTGTTGAATATTGAATCTTCTCATTTTTAACCCTCATCCCTTGTTTATTAACATTTCTTGATTTATATTCAACATATTAATAAGCAGAAAACAAAAATTTGCCCCAAGTACCTTATTATTAATGAAAACTAAGAGGAATAATGTGTCTATATTTTTCTAATGAGTTTTTAATAGAATTTTAAATGTTTCTAATTTGGAGCATTTCCTTATTGTAGTCATAACAGTGTAATTAATATAATTATAATTAAAAAGTATAAAATGTAAAATGGTATGATCTAATTAGAAATTTGAAGAGTTTACATTTAAAATTCTCTGTTTTTTATTATTAGCATTTTACCATATGGATCTTAAACCCTGGTCTAACAAGACTCTCACAGTTCAGGTCTGATTGTCCCATGTACAAATATCAAAATAATGTCATCAGTTATTTGTTACCTCATTATGTAGATTAAGGTGAAGTCTCACCTGTGGTTAGAGTTATTAGCTGTGAACTCAACTGATGGAAACATGTAGCAGTGAAAGTACACCTGCTGCTAATTTAATAGATTTTTTAAGGATTTTTATAAAATCAGTTTGCATGTGTAATTTATTTAGCCATTATTCAATTATTTTGTTTTTAAGAATTATTAAAGCAAATGCAACCTAAAGTTTAACTCTATAGTCTACATTTACTTTTGCCAAATCAACAGTGTCTAATACAAAACTACTGTATGCTAAAGACACTCTTATTTGACTGGCAAATGAATATTAGTATTTTATCCAATGGATCTTTAACCTTGATCTAAAATATCTGGACACTAACAGTCCAGAACTGATATCGTCTAAATATCAACATAATTTCATCAGTTACCCCATTTACTGCATTATGTAGATCATTTTCCTGTAGATCAGGAATCAAGAAAAATATAAACTCGAGCTAAAATATCAGCTGTGACTGTATTGAGTGGAAATGAAAGTGTTGTGTGATTTGTGTTGTCTGTGTGTGAAATTTGATCTGATGTTACTGCACCACTCACTGGACAGCAGGGGGAGAACTAACAATTGTGGAGTTTACTGTTACAGTGAGAATGTTGTGACTATGACGTCTAATGAGACTAAAACTGTAGGTTATTTATTACTCATACACATTTTAAATGCACTAAACGTAAAATGTGATATTTTGTTGCATGTGCACTAGTAAAATGGGTCGAGGTGACGACTCTCACCGTGTATTTATTAACTTAATTGATCCTTTCACAGTTTCAGTGTCTGAAAGTTTTATTTAAATAATTCTGAAAATCTCAGAATTCAGGTAATAATTTTTAAATCAGGTAGAGATTCTAAAATGTGGTGTTTGGTTATTTAAGAACAGTTTAGTAAAAAATTTTATTGACTGTTATTAATCTAGAAAATTTAGAACGTATGTGTCACAAATCTTACTGTTTCCACGCTGGAAGAAAGACAGACAGGCAACAGTTCCTCAAAACCTGAGATTCAACCCCTTTATCTGATCTGAACTGTCATTGTTATCTGGCTAACTACTCAACATAAAAAGTTGGTGGCAAAATACTGGTTATTAGCTGGCTAATGTAGCCAAGTTAAATACCTTTTTGGGCATTTTAATTTCAAGTATAATATTTTTAAGTATTATAAAAGCAAATGCGAACTATAGTTCAACTCTACTAATGTATGCTAAAGACAATTTCTTTTGACTAAGCTAGCAAATGAATTATAGGTTTTTATATAGTAGAAGCCGAAAGAAAGTTTTATATAGTAGATCTTAAACCTTGATTTATATAGAAACTAACAATCCAGGTCTGATTTTCCCAGGTCTAAATTTCTAGATAATTTTATCAGTTACACAAATTACTGCATTATATAGATCATCATTTTTGACATCAGGAGTCAAGAAAAATAAAAACACAAGCTAAAATTTCAGCTGTGACTTTTTAATTTCTAGTCATTTCAGTGTTGTCTGATTTGTGTTGTGTGTGTGTGTGTGTGTGTGTGTGTGTGTGTGTGTGTGTGTGTGTGTGTGTGTTGACTGGTCAGCATTGGGAGAATTAACAATGTTTTTACCATTACAATTAGAAGGTAGTGACTATGATGACTAATGAGAGTAAAATAGAAAAAAAAAATCTAAATGTATTGAAAGTGAAATTATTGCTATTTTGTGGCATGTGCACTAGTAAATTGGGTCGATGTGACGACCCTCAGTGTGTGTCAGGGTGCAAACGAAACAGAAGGTGGAAGCCGGAGTACAGCTCGCTCGGGTTTTAATGACTGAAAGTAAAAGTGTGTGGGAGAGTGATACACACGACCACATACACATACCCACACGGCAGTCCTTCGGTTGAGAGAGTCGGAGGTGCGCTTTGGGAGAAGCGTAGCTGACCCGAGATGCGCGGGGAGGAGAAGCGCAGCCGGGACGGGATTGTGGAGTCCGAATGGAACGGAATAGTGTCCTGTGTGAACACCGAAACACGAAAACATAGACCGCATGTAAAGTCCAACACATACAATAATGAACGGGGAGTGAGTGTGAATGAGGGGTTTATGTAGGAGCGGGGTGGAGTAATGATGATCCCCAGGTGAGCGTGATTAAGCCTGGAGCTCCAGAGAGAGTGGAGGCATGATTGATGATGAGCCCCAGGTGTGCGTGGTTAAACCTGGAGCTCTAGGGAGAGCGGAGGCATAGAGAGCCACCAAAGGGGGCGTGGCAGGTGGATCCCTGACAGTGTGTCTTTATTAAATGAATTGATCCGTGCACATTTTCTGTGTCTGAATGTTTTATTTCTCTCATATCCTCTAATAAATGTAATATTCTTTTATATTTAGGTTTAATTCAGACTCCATCCAGTTTTTGCTGAATCTGAGCATCGCAGCTGTCGACTGTCAATCAGATAAAGGAGAGAATTTCACTGAGCTTCTGGCATCAGTGTGCAGCTACAACACATTCCCTTTTGATGCAGAGTCTCATGGATTCCAAGAAAGACGGAGTGATTTCCTGCTGGATCTGTACTCCCATGTGAAGCAGTATGAGAGTAAAACAGGCAGCAGTTTTCTTCCAGCATTACTACCAGTTTATCAGTCAGGTCCTGATGTCTGGTCCATAGATCTTTCAGAGATAAACATCTCCCTCCTCCTAGAAGTGCTGAAACTCCAAACACAGAAGAAACCAGTAGAGCTGAGAGACTGTACAGATGAAGAGAGTGAAGTGAGGAGTTTCCTTCAGTGTCTGCCCTACATCTCACAGCTCAGGTGTGTTTTGAATACTGTTGAAAATTGAATCTTCTCATTTTAACCCTCATCCCTTGTTTATTAATGTTTCTTGATTTATACTTAATATATTAATAAGCAGAAAACAAAAATGTGCCCCAAGTACCTTATTATTGAAAGCTGAGAGGAATAATGTGTCTGTATTTTTCTAATGAGTTTTTACTGGAATTTTAAATGGTTCTAATTTGGAGCATCTCTTATTGTAGTCATACAGTGTAATTAATATAATTATAATTAAAAAGTATAAAATGTAAAATGGTATGATCTAATTAGAAATTTAAAGAATTTACATTTAGAATTCTGTTTTTTAGGCTAATCGTAGTCCTTTTAATTAAGCAGCAAAATCTTTCAGCAAATGAATATAAGCATTTTACCCAATGGATCCTCGTCAGGGCCGTGATCACGCATAGCATGCAGGAGAAACTCAATCATCATCTTTATTTAGATACAAAACAAACACGAAACTGAGAGATTAACGAGCAGTAATGCGGGTATAATCCGTAATGCGGGGATAATCCGTAAAGCAGGGATAATCCGTTAAACGGGTATGATCCGCAACGTAGGGATAATCCTTAAGATCGGATCGCAGAGCAGGAACCAGCGGGGAACGCTGGTGGTCAGGAACCAGGTAGATCACTGTAACTATCAAGTAGGTCCGACAGCAAGTGAGGTGGAACTGGGACCTTTTAAAGGGGAGCGGTAATGACGAACAGGTGCTGCCGATTAGATCAGTGAGGGGCAGCGTGAGAGACTCTGAGGGGGTGTAGCAGGTGGATCTCTGACAATCTTAAACCCTGGTCTAACAAGTCTTTCACAGTCCAGGTCTGATTGTCCCATGTACAAATATACAGCTGTGACTTAAATTTCTAGTCAGTACAGTGTTGTCTGATTTGTGTTGTGTTGTGTTTGTGTGTGTGTGTGTGTGTGTGTGTGTGTGTGTGTGTGTGTGTGTGTGTGTGTGTGTGTGTGTTGACTTGTCAGCATTGGGAGAACTAACAATGTTTTTACCATTACAATTAGAAGGTAGTGACTATGATGACTAATGAGAGTAAAACAGAAATAAAAAGTCTAAATGCATTGAAAGTGAAATTATTGCTATTTTTGGCATGTGCATTAGTCAATTGAGTCGATGTGACGACCCTCAGTGTGTCTTTATTAACTTAATTGATCCGTGCACATTTTCAGTGTCTGAATATTTTATTTCTCTCATATTCTTGCTAATAAATGTAATATTTTTTATATTTAGGTTGAATTCAGACTCTGCATCCATCCGGTTTTTGCTGAATCTGAGCATCGCAGCTGTCGACTGTCAATCAGATAAAGGAGAGAATTTCACTGAGCTTCTGGCATCAGTGTGCAGCTACAACACATTCCCTTTTGATGGAGAGTCTCATGGATTCCAAGAAGAACAGAGTGATTTCCTGCTGGATCTGTACTCCCATGTGAAGCAGTATGAGAGTGAAACAGGCAGCAGGGTTCTTCCAGCATTACCACCAGTTTATCAGTCAGTTCCTGATGTCTGGTCCATAAATCTCTCAAAGAGAAACATCTCCCTCCTCCTAGAAGTGCTGAAACTCCAAACACAGAAGAAACCAGTGGAGCTGAGAGACTGTACAGATGAAGAGAGTAAAGTGAGGAGTTTCCTTCAGTGTCTGCCCTACATCTCACAGCTCAGGTGTGTTTTCAATACTGTTGAATATTGAATCTTCTCATTTTAACCCTCATTTATTGTTTATTAACATTTCTTGATTTATACTTAACATATTAATAAGCAGAAAACAAAAAATTTGCCCAAAGGGTCCTTATTTTTTATGAAAGCTGAGAGGAATAATGTGTCTATTTTTTTCTAATGAGTTTTTAATAGAATTTTAAATGTTTCTTATTTGGAGCATCTCCTTATTGTAGTCATAACAGTGTAATTAATATAATTATAATTAAAAAGTATAAAATGTAAAATGGTATGATCTAATTAGAAATTTGAAGAGTTTACATTTAAAATTCTCAGTTTTTTTTATGCTAATCTTAGTCCTTTTAATTGAGCAGCAAAATCTTTTAGCAAATGAATATTAGCATTTTACCATATGGATCTTAAACCCTGGTCTAACAAGACTCTCACAGTTCAGGTCTGATTGTCCCATGTACAAATATCAAAATAATGTCATCAGTTATTTGTTACCTCATTATGTAGATTAAGGTGAAGTCTCACCTGTGGTTAGAGTTATTAGCTGTGAACTCAACTGATGGAAACGTAGCAGTGAAAGTACACCTGCTGCTAATTTAATGGATTTTTTGAGGATTTTTATAAAATCAGTTTGCATGTGTAATTAGTTTAGCCATTATTCAATTATTTTGTTTTTAAGAAGTATTAAATTAATGCAAACTAAAGTTTAACTCTATAGTCTACATTTACTTTTGCCAAATCAACAGTGTCTAATACAAAACTACTGTATGCTAAAGACACTCTTATTTGACTGGCAAATGAATATTAGTATTTTATCCAATGGATCTTTAACCTTGATCTAAAATATCTGGACACTAACAGTCCAGAACTGATATCGTCTAAATATCAACATAATTTCATCAGTTACCTCGTTTACTGATTTTTTAATTTCTATTCAGTACAGTGTTGTCTGATTTGTGTGTGTGTGTGTGTGTGTGTGTGTGTGTGTGTGTGTGTTTTGACTGGTCAGCATTGGGAGAACTAACCATTACCATTACAATTAGAAAGTAGTTGTCAGGAATTCCCCTGCCACGCCCCCTTCAGCAGCTGTCAAACTTCGGGTTTCCCCAAAGCACCTCGCTCCTTCTCCTGTGCGTGCCCCGCCCGCACGGAACTGCTCGCAATCGGGCTTCATGGGGAACACCTGTGACTTGTTTCACTCACTTCTCCCCAGCTCCTATAAAAACCCCACATTCACCCACACTCCCGGTCCGTTATTGTAGGTTCATGGTGGTATGTGTTTGTATGTATGCTGCTCCCGCTACATACTTTCTCCTCCCGGACTCCTCGCTCACTCCACAGCTGCGTTTACCTTCCCCAGCGCACCTCGGACTTCCGACGCTTCTTCGTCGCTACCTCCGCACCGCGCTTGCTCCATAACGCACCGTGGACATTATTACTAGACTGCCGTTTGCCGGATTATCCTGATCTATGCGGGTATTTTGTGTTGGCTCTGCCTTTTTGTTAAATAAACACGCGTGCTTCTATTCCGGCTTCCGCCTCCATATCCGTCGCACAACAGTAGTGACTATGATGACTAATGAGAGTAAAACAGAAAAAATTATCTATATGCATTGAAAGTGAAATTATTGCTATTTTGTGGCATGTGCATTAGTAAATTGAGTCGATGTGACGACCCTCAGTGTGTCTTTATTAACTTAATTGATCCGTGCACATTTTCAGTGTCTGAATGTTTTATTTCTCTCATATTCTTGCTAATAAATGTAATATTTTTTATATTTAGGTTTTATTCAGACTCTGCATCCATCTGTTTTTTGCTGAATCTGAGCATCGCAGCTGTCGACTGTCAATCAGATAAAGGAGAGAATTTCACTGAGCTTCTGGCATCAGTGTGCAGCTACAACACATTCCCTTTTGATGGAGAGTCTCATGGATTCCAAGAAGAACAGAGTGATTTCCTGCTGGATCTGTACTCCCATGTGAAGCAGTATGAGAGTAAAACAGGCAGCAGGGTTCTTCCAGCATTGCTACCAGTTTATCAGTCAGTTCCTGATGTCTGGTCCATAAATCTCTCAAAGAGAAAAGTCTCCCTCCTCCTAGAAGTGCTGAAACTCCAAACACAGAAGAAACCAGTGGTGCTGAGAGACTGCACAAATAACGAGAGTGAAGTGAGGAGTTTCCTTCAGTGTCTGCCCTACATCTCACAGCTCAGGTGTGTTTTCAATACTGTTGACTATTGAATCTTCTCATTTTAACCCTCATCCCTTTTTTATTACTGTTTCTTGATTTATACTCAATATATAATACAATATATAAGCAGAAAACAAAAATTTGCCCCAAGTGCCTTATTATTAATGAAAGCTGAGAGGAATAATGTGTTTATATTTTTCTAATCAGTTTTTACTGGAATTTTAAATGGTTCTAATTTGGAGCATCTCTTTATTGTAGTCATACTGTCAGGGTGCGAATGAAACGGAGGCGGAAGCCGAAGTACGGTTCGCTCGGGTTTAATACAGCAAATGACGGAGAGAGATACACACAAGCACACACGCACACGCGCACACACACACACTCACACACGGCAGTCTTTGGGTAGAGAGAGTCCGAGTTGTGATTGGGGAGAAGCGTAGATGATCCGAGATGCGCTGAAAGGAAGCGCGTAGCCGGTGCAGGATATCGGGAGTCCGGACGAAACGGAACATAAAGAGTCCTACATGAAGCCATAAACACATGCGGTATGGGAAGTCCAACATAAACAATAACGAACGCTGTTTGGGGGTGAATGAGGAGCTTATATAGAAGCAGGGTGGAGTGATGATGAACCCCAGGTGAGCGTGATTAAACCTGGGGCTTCAGAGAGAGTGGAGGCATGAGTGATGATGAGCTCCAGGTGTGCCTCGTTAAACCTGGAGCTCTATGGAGAGTGGAGGCATAGAGAGCCACCAAAGGGGGCGTGGCAGGTGGATCCCTGACACATACAGTGTAATTAATATAATTATATTTATAAAATGTGAAATTTAAAATGGTTTGGTCTTAATAAACATTAAGAGTTTACATTTAATATTCTGTTTTTTAGGCTAATCTTTGTCCTTTTAATTAAACAGCTAAATCTTTCAGCAAATGAATATTAGCATTTTACTTAATGGATCTTAATCCCTGGTCTAACAAGACTCTCACAGTTCAGGTCTGATTGTCCCATGTACAAATATTAATATAATGTCATTTATGTCAGTTATGTTACCTCATTATGTATGGAATTTTAAATGGTTATTTTACTTAAGAAACAAAATCTTTCATGTCTTCTTATATATACATTATGTACAGTTGTTTTTACACAACATGCCACTGAAAGTCAGGATTTTGTGTCTAATAAATGAAGTGCTGCTTAAATGATAGTGAACCCTTTATAATTTTCTGTATTTATTCATAATTCTGATCTGAAATGTGACAAAATCAAGCTGTGGATCTTGAGAGAGATGCAGTTAATCAAATGATACAAAAACATTATAGTATTTATATTTAATTATTAAGTAATGTTATTCAACAAATCATAGCTTCACAATTTGTCCTTTTCTTCTTTTTTAACATGAAATCTGTCTATTTTAGATGCGGTGAAAATTTAACTGCATGTTTAAGTAAAGCCGTTGTTGAGAATGCAGAAGATACAGAGTTGGTGAAGGCTTTCTTTGCTGCCACGGACTCCATCTTCATTATAGATTGGGTTTTAAGCACTCGTGAGTGCAGAGCTGTGAGAAAAGTGCTGAAAGTCTCAGATTCTAATCTCAAACTCACTCTGACACCCCGGGGCATCTCTCAACGAGGACTCAGGTGTCTCTTCAGACTCAGAACACACCTTCAGAAACTCTGGTATGTTCAATAATCAGTTTCATACTTTTCATATCATTCTGTATAACTTTATTAAGCAGGTCTTCATTAAGCTGGACCATGAATTTCCCTTTAATAAATATGTTTGTGTGAATGTTTGGCAGCCTGAGTGGACGTGTGGTACAGAGGATGGTCCAAGCATTTCGAGCAGTGAGATCAGGTGTCTCAGTGGTCATTGATGAGCTCTGCATGGACCTAAACAGCATAACACTAAATAAAACGATCACATATCTGAGCAGTTTGTGTTCCCTTCTGAACATATGGACTGTTCACTGTGTGAACCTCAGTAAGTGTAGAATAGATGCTCATTCTCTCATCAGTCTCATGTGTCATCCTGGGCATTTACAAATCAGGTCAGTTTACAATTTACATTATCATATAAAATTTTATATTAGATTTAAAGTTTTCAGTTATAAACATCATGTGTATGTGTGCAGGTTATCAAAAGAGACTCTCCAGCAGTTTACTGATCTGCTGTGTGAGGTGAGGGATGGAGAACTGACCCGCTTTTTTCTGGAGAAAACGGGAGGAGACCTGACTTCCTGTTCTCTCAGTTGGGAAAAGCTCATCCATTTCCTCCAGCAGCGAGTTTGCCGCATTAACGTGAACATCAGAAAGAGCCAAATCGCATATAATCACGTCAGACAGATTCTTCCTCTACTGTCTGAAGTTCAGTTTAAAAGGTGACAAAACATAAATGGAAACATAATCGCACATACAAAGGACACGGGACAAAAACAAACGCACATGTTTACATAAACACGGTAACGAGGACATCCTTAACAGTGCAGCTGGCATGCACATCACACATATGGCAATTATGATATTGTAAGAAAAAATGAAGAGGACAACGAAGATCGTAATAAAGAAGTTTATAACAGCGTAGCAGTGACAAAATACACGAAGCACTTTGGGTTCATCGGAGTCAGAAAGAACCCAGAGCAAACTCTGCCCAGATATTTTATATTGTTCTTCCCTTTGAAGTATAGACCGGAGTTATCCTTTAAATGTAAATTAGATATAGGACATGCGTGAGGAAACAAAAGGCTGGGAAGACCCTTCTCGGGCGGAGGTCAGCAGGTGGTAATCACTGGTATTCGCACCTTTGCTGGTGCCGGCCCCGCAGTAGGTCAGGAAGGGGTATTGTGTGAATGATAATCATGGTCTCAGATACCTTTTGGTTAGAAATGGTCCTTGAAGGCTTGCTGTCTCCCAGACAGATTCAATCAAGACTATGATTAGTTTTGATACAACTGAAATTCTACATAACTACTTTTGTGAAATGTAAGCCGTTTTGCGGATGAGCTTATTTTGATATAGTGTAGGGTGGAATCTGGGTTGAGGCAGTCTGTAATTCTTACAATATTAATTTACGTTATTAACTTCTGTATGTGCATTATATAATAAACAAATCTTCACTGTGAAACAAATCAAATAAACACACTCATACATATAAATTTCTTTTTTCTTTTTGCATATATGAATCATTCATAGCCCTTGGCTGATATAAAGAATAATAAAAAAATTTAATCATATCAGTGTTTAAAGGTAAATGTATGGATGGATGTTTTTTTTTGCACCTCCACAGATTGAACCCCTTGGTTTTGCTGTCAGTCATCAGAGAGATCTATGAGACTCGATCTGCTGACTGTGTGTCCGGTCTTTTAAGTTCAACACACAGCTGTATCAACCTGAGCAATACAGAGCTGGACTCCTACCACTCTACTGCCCTGCACTTCACTCTCCAACACTCTACATCTGTCTGTCTGAACCTGCTGTGGACCTCCATACAGGAGGAGGACCTGATGAAGATTCTTCCTCTGTTCAACAAAGTTTCTCAGCTCAGGTAACTCAGGTGTTCACAAGGGCAATACCGAGGGAAAAGATCTACATAAGTGATTGTAATCTCATTAATAAATAAAAGAAACAAACATTGTAACAGTAAAAATACTTCTTTGTTGTCAGTGTTGACAGGGTCCTGCTGCTGAAGATGCTCCACTGCTGCAGTAAATCTGACCTCCAGAAGGGGGCAGCAACAGCAGTTTTTGCTGCTCTGAAGAACAGACTGGACTTCTCTTATAGCACTGGTTTAGATCTGACTACAGAAACAGAGGATAATGTTCTGCCTCTGAGCACTGAGGACTGCAGAGATATCAGCACAGCCATCCAGAATTCTCACCAGCTTACAGAGCTCATTCTGAAGGACTGTCAGATAGAAGATGCAGCACTGGACCTGTTCTTCCCCGTTTTACATACTGTGAGACTGCGGTGAGACACACATGAGTTTTCATGATTTAATTTTTTTAAGTTTTTATTTGTAACCAGGTCAAGTATAATTTTAATTTTTTAATGTCACTAGACTAAAATTATTCACTTTATTGCAGTGAGGTTACTACATATCATTAATTACTTACATGTGGTAATATTTTAAATGTATTAACTCTCTCTCTCTCTCTCTCTCTCTCTCTCTCTCTCTCTCTCTCTTGTTTTAACACAGCTGTAGTAAACCCTTGTTGCTTCAGTTCTTGGCTCTTCTTCGTGTGGTAAATGAGTCAGAGTGTGTGAGGCATGTTAGATCCCTCTCTCAGGCTCTGGATGGAGATCTGGACCTCAGTGAGACCCCTCTGGACCTCCACACCTACAGATCACTCGCATTGTTTCTGGAATTTACTGAAGGTCTTTCAGAACTGGACCTCAGCCACTGTAAGCTCTCTGAGCATGGCCTGGAGCTGCTGTTCCCACACCTGCATAAAACAGCTGTCCTGGAGTGAGTTTGCAGTGTGTGTGTGTGTCTGTCTGTGTGTGTGTGTGTGTGTGTGTGTGTGTGTGTGTGTGTGTGTGTGTACAGTATTATGCTCATTGTATTAATATATGTTTGTTCTGTTCTTTAGCCTCAGTCACAATGATATAGACGATAATTTAGCAGGAAGAATCTACACAATCGTCTCCACCAGCAGCAACATACAGACAGTTCGGTAAGATTGTGTGTGTGTTTGTGTGTTGTTTGTTCATACATACACTTCATACACTATATTTACAGATGTGTATGGAAATGGTGTGTATGTACTAATGTATGTGATGTCTGACCTTTATATTAACATTTTCAATTTCATTTTGTGTCTTCAGACTCTTCAACAACAGAATTACTAATAAAGAACATTTCCAAAAAGACAAACGCTTTGAGATCTGGTGATGATTGTGGACAGTTTCCTGATTTCACTCTTCTTCATAATTCAGGAAATTATTTGTACGAAAAATACAAAAGAACAGACACAGTAGAACCAGAGGGGAAAGTTTGCTTCTGATCACAATCACTGCACCCCGCAACATTGTATAGCTGCAACAAATGGACATTTTGTGCAACCCAGATGAGGATGGGTTCATCCTTCCTCTTGCCATTGCGGTGAGTTTTTCCTGCGCCACAGTCGCCAGCGGCTCACTTATCAGGGACAAACTTACTTATAAAGAACATACTAATTTATTATCACCACATGTTCTGTGTAAAGCTGCTTTTCAATATTCATTGTTAAAAGCGCAATACAAATAAAATAAAATATTTATTTTTTCAACCATTGCTGTTTATTTCACTCCATAATTTTAATAAAGATTGTTTTGAAAAAAAGAAGAAGGAAAAAGTGCAAAACAGCTTAGATTCAGTGGACATGAAGGAAGAAAATCTCACCACGATAAAAATCAAATGCAGGAATAGCATGTGATATTTACTTCTCTAAAAAGATTTGGGTTTTCTAATTCAGCAAAAGGTATATATTTAAAGTACTAATAATAATTAACAATGACTGCAATTGTTTTAGGGGCCATTAATTGTTTGTGTAATATTTAACGGGATGAATGAATGAATGAATAAATAAATAAATAAATAAAGCACTTTATGAAAAACAAAACAAAACGAAAGCCTTTTAAAATTGCTGTGTGTTCAGGAGACCAAGTGGAAAGGAGTAAGGCCAGGAACATTGGAGGTGGATTTAAACTGTTTTATCATGGTGTGGATGGAAGAGAAATGGTGTAGGGGTGATTCTGAAGGAAGAGTACAGTAAGAGTGTAGTGGAGGTGAAGAGAGTTTCTGATAGGGTGATGATCGTGAAGGTGGAAGTTGAAGGATGATGATAAATGTCATCAGTGCCTATGCTCCACAAGTTGGCTGTGAGATGGAGGAGAAGGAAAGATTCTGGAGTGAATTAGATGAAGTGGTAGATGGTGTACCTAGGAAAGAACGGTTGGTGATTGGGGCAGACTTTAATGGGCATGTAGGTGAAGGAACAGAGGTGATGAGGAGGTGATGGGTAGGTATGGTTTTAAGGAGAGGAATGTGGAAGGGCAGATGGTGGTAGATTTTGCTAAAAGGATGGAAATGGCAGTGGTGAACACTTATTTTAAGAAGAAGGAGGATCATAGGGTGACGATAAGAGTGGAGGAAGGTGCACACAGGTGGACTATGTGCTATGCAGGAGATGCAACCTGAAGGAGATTGGCGACTGTAAGGTGTTGGCAGGGGACAGTGTAGCTAGACAGCATCGGATGGTGGTCTGTAGGATGGTTTTGGAGGCGAAGAAGAGGAGGAGAGTGAGGACTGAAAGAAGAATAAGATGGTGGAAACTGAAGGAGGAAGAGTGTAGTGTGAGGTTCAGGGAAGAGGTCAGAGAGGCTCAGTGGTGTTAAGGAGGTGTTGGATGATTGGGCAACTACTGCAGGAGTGATGAGGAGGCAGCTAGAAAAGTACTTGGTGTGACATCTGGAAATAGAAAGGAAGACAAGGAGACGTGGTGGTGGAATGAGGAAGTGCAGGAGAGCATAAGGAGAAAGAGGTTGGCAAAACAGAAGTGGGATAGACAGAGTGATGAGAAAAGTAGGCAGGAGTACAAGGAGATGCGGCAGCAGGTTAAGAGGATGTGGCGAAAGCCAAGGAAAAGGCATATGAGGAGCTGTATGAGAGGTTGGACACTAAGGAAGGAGAAAAGGATTTGTACCGATTGGCCAGGCAGAGGGACCGAGCTGGAAAGGATGTACTGCAAGTTAGAGCAGTAAAGGATGGAGAGGAAATGTGTTGACTAGTGAGGAGAGTGTGTTGAGAAGGTGGAGGAGTATTTTGAGCAGCTGATGAATGAGGAAAATCAGAGAGAGAAGGTTGGATGATGTGGAGTTGGTGAAGCAGGATGTAGATAGGATTAGTAAGGAGGAAGTGAGAGCAGCGATTAAGAGGATGAAGAGTGGAAAGTCGGTTGGACCAGATGACATACCGGTAGAAGCGTGGAGATGTTTAGGAGAGATGGCAGTGGGTTTTGACCAGATTGTTTAACAGGATTTTGGAAGGTGAGAAGATGCCTGAGGAATGGAGAAGAGTGTGCTGGTACCGATCTTTAAGCATAAAGGAGATGTGCAGACCTGCAGTAACTACAGGGGTATTAAGTTGATCAGTCACACCATGAAGTTATGGGAAAGAGTAGTGGAAGCCAGGCTGAGAGAAGAGGTGACCATCTGTGAGCAACAGTATGGTTTCATGCCGAGGAAGAGCACCACAGATGCCTTATTTGCTTTGAGAATGTTGATGGAGAAGTATAGAGAAGGACAGAAGGAATTGCATTGTGTATTTGTGGATTTAGAGAAGGCGACGACAGGGTGCCAAGAGAGGAGTTGTGGTATTGTATGAGGAAGTCAGGTGTGTCAGAGAAGTATGTGAGGGTGGTGCAGGACATGTATGAGGACAGTGTGACGGCAGTGAAGTGTGCAGTAGGTACGACAGACTGGTTTAGAGTGAAGGTTGGACTGCATCAAGGATCGGCCCTGAGCCCTTTCCTGTTTGCAGTGGTGATGGACAGGTTGACGGACGAGGTCAGACAGGAGTCTCCCTGGACTATGATGTTTGCGGATGATATTGTGATTTGTTGTGAGAGTAGGGAGCAGGTTGAGAAGAGCCTGGAGAGGTGGAGATATGCGCTGGAGAGAAGGGGAATGAAACTCAGTAGGAGTAAGACAGAGTACATGTGTGTGAATGAGAGGGAGGGCAGTGGAGTGGTGCGGTTGCAGGGAGAAGAGCTTCAGAAGGTGGAGGAATTCAGGTACCTGGGGTCAACAGTGCAAAGTAATGGAGAGTGTGTTAGAGAAGTGAAGAAAAGAGTGCAGGCAGGGTGGAGTGGGTGGAGAAGAGTGACAGGAGTGATTTGTGATAGTAGGGTATCTGCAAAAATGAAAGGGAAAGTTTATAGGACTGTGGTGAGACCTGCGATGTTGTATGGTTTAGAGACAGTGGCATTGAGTAAAAGACAGGAGGTGGAGCTGGAGGTAGCAGAGCTGAAGATGTTGAGGTTTTCGTTGGGAGTGACGAGGATGGATAAGATTAGAAATGAGTTTATTAGAGGGACAGCGATGTAGGATGTTTTGGTGACAAGGTGAGGGAGGCGAGATTGAGATGGTTTGGACATGTGCAGAGGAGGGACATGAATTATATTGGTAGAAGAATGCTGAGGATGGAGCCACCAGGTAGGAGGAAAAGAGGAAGGCCAAGAAGGAGGTTCATGGATGTGGTGAGGGAAGACATGCAGGTAGTTGGTGTAAAAGAGGCAGATGTAGAGGACAGGGTGGTATGGAGACGGATGATCCGCTGTGGCGACCCCTAATGGGAGCAGCCGAAAGAAGAAGAAGAAGATTAAAAAAACAACAACAAAACGAAAGCCTTATGAAAATGAATGCATCAACGCCACATACTGACATCTGCTGGACAGGGTGTGTAACTACTCGAAAACCCCCAAACAAAACTGCACAATGTAGAAGTTACATGTATTAATTTATATAATATTCATCGTCAACAGTATAAAATAAGCAACTACTATTTTTCCAAAAGATCCACGGATATAAGTAGCTAATTTTATTTGTGTAAAATAAGCTTCATTTGTGTACTAAATTTCATATTGTGAATTTTGTGTGAACGCGGGACATTTCTTTTTCTCGGCAGTAGAGGTCGCAGTTTCCCGGGTTCTTTCTTTGTGGGTTTTTTTGGTCTTTTATAAAACTTGTCTACAGGAACTTGTGTACCCTCTGCCTCTGCTTCCCCTTACTGTTACACCATGATTAGGACTGACTATTGGTATGCAATGAGCTGTTACAGCGGATATTACCGTAAAAGTGTTCAGACATTGTCTTTTTTTTCCAGTCCACCAGTCTGAAGCTCGTGCAGCTGATCTGAGATGTGACACAGATTCATGTCAGTCTTTAATAATCTTTACATTTTTAAATTATTTCATGCAAAAAAATATGTAACACTACTGTATATCAGGATATCCTGCTTCACTTTGGTTTTTGTTTAAATATACAATAAATATTGGAGTGACAAACAGCACACCTGAGCATGAAGTAGACAAGCGTATTTAATGTCAATAATAATAATAATAATAATAATAATAATATGCATCTTGATAAATAGAAATCTTTACAGAAAGAGGAATAACACAAAGTTTGAAGCACAGAGAGAAAAAAAAAGGCTGAAAGGAAGAAATATTTCTTTTCATTATAATATCCATTTTACATATTTTGTATTTTAAAACCTTTTTATTTAACAGGAACAATTTACAAAAGAGAGAACTTTATTTATAAATCTTTATAAATAAACTTTATTAATATAGAACAAAATACAGAATTTGAGAAGGACAGAAAGAGGGGGAGAAAAGAGTGTTATTTACAGAATTATTTTTTTTATGATAAATACAAAAGAACAGACTGTACAGGAGAACCAGAGGGGAATGCGGTCTCTCTCTCTCTCTCTCTCTCTCTCTCTCTCTCTCTCTCTCTCTCTCTCTCTCTCTCTCTCTCTCTCTCGTAATGAAACCATGTTTAATTCTATGGTCACTCAGAGTATTTCCTGAGCTTTACATAGACACTAAAAGGGTTTTTAAAATTTTGCATAAATATTAAAACACTTGCTGCACTTTGTATACAGTAAACTAGACCATCAATTAACAATTAAGTCAGGAATAAATACACATTGGAGATTTTTTTTACAATTTGTCCCAATTATCCCAAACAATGTCCTGACACCGAGCCAATCTTCACGTCTATTATCTCATCTATTGATTGAAAAACAATATTTAATTTAACTTTACAGGAAAAAATGACTATATAAAAAAAAATTGATATTGAAATAATCAGAATAATGATGTAAATGATCCTCTGTACAAGTGTTTGATGTGCAGCTGCTGCTAAAGAAACTTAAACTACTTTCTGAGCCGTTCTGTTAAAGCTCTTTAACTCAACATCAACACTGCAAAAGGAGAAGTTAGAAAGTAAATAGAGAAAAAAAAAACATTTATACATTAATGTAGATATTTTTCTTTTTAGAGCTGTGATGTAAAAGATTCTAGAATCCAGATAAAGTGAGTGACTGAGACTGTTACATTTTCATCTCTAAATCTTTAACGAATGACATTTTCAGGGCATGAAGTTCAAATCAATTCTCAAATTTGATTTTATTCCAATAACACGAGTGTAACCCCTTTTGTAAATCCATGTAGGTTAAATATCAAGAAAGAAGAAATGAATCTGAAATATAAATGAATCACTCAGCACTCAAATATCAGATGATAAATATGGATTTTCTGCTACATGTATGATTATTTATTCTACCAACAAAAAATAAAATGCTTTAAATGTTGATATCTACTTCAGTCAGGAAAAAAAAGTACAGAACAGGGACTCAATAAATCTGAGTGTAATTTGAATTTACATACGAATAAGTGGCGTTAAATATCAAGAGAAGAAAGGGTCAGTGAACCAGGTACAGTTTATATTACACTTATAATACAGCTGATTTAAAACTAAAAATCTTTCTCTCACTCTTTTGTGTGTGTGTGTGTGTGTGTGTGTGTGTGTGTGTGTGTGTGTGTAGGTGTGTGAGGATATTAGGGAAAACTGCAACCAAAAAAGCATGAGTGTGTGCTTATATATGTATGACATCTATACAAATGAGATATGGAGATTATCAGGAACAGACCCACACACACACACACACACACACACACACACACACACACACACACACACACACACACATCAATGTACACTGTATCTACATACACACAGCAAACGTTCTCCAGATCGCCATTTACAAAAACTCAAAACACACAAATGTCAGTTTTCCCACATCATTTTTCTTAATCTTATTGTAACACATTTTTTCTCCCCAAACTTTACATCTATTAAACCCCCATAAATGCTTTAATACAATTCATTTTGGATAAAAACGACAAAACGTCGTAACAGTCAACAAATTGATAACAGAATTAGCAGTAAATGCAGCATGTAACACAGAACTCTATACACAACACAATGAGCTTTTTTTTTCTTTAAACCTCCTTTTTTTTTCAAGAAAGATTTCTTCCTGAATCTCTTTTTGCAACATGTATCAATAAATTATTATGAATTCTTTGTAGGGTTTGAATAAAAAAATAGATTTACAATTATTTACAAAAATGATGAAAGAAAAGATTTCAGAATTTTTTATAAAAAGGAAAAGAAAGAAAAAAAATAGATAAAATAGATAAAGAAACCAGCATATATGAAAGAGGGAGACCCACCCCTCCCCCACAAAAAAAGGGTGGGAAAAAAAAGCTCAAAAGTTTTTAAGATCATTAAAAGTACATATTCTACATTGCTTATCCAACCCTAAAGAACTCCAAGTATTGATGTTAATGATTTATAAATAGATCATTCATGTATGTTAAACTCATGTCCAATCGCAATCGAGATTGACGTCTTAATACGTTCTTGAATCCAGTTTTTAGATTGGACACATTTTTATTGTGATTGACTCACTGTTATCCAATAGGAGAGAGTTCTAAGATAAAGAAACAGAAAAGAGTCATTTCAGAGGACATGGCAACTGGCAACGTTGCGCCTGATAGGTGAAGTAAACGTATTAAAAGTATTAAAAAACACGTGCTGATCTAATCGATTTACTTTGGAGCACTTTTCGAAGGTAAAACAAAGCAAACTAAAAGTTTTTTTACATTATAAATATTGGATGAACTTAAGGCTGAATATACCTATATCTGCAAAGTGATTTATTCTGTAATGTTTTCTTATTGAACTAAATGGAATAAAATAAAATAAGAACAAGCTGTAAAATTAGTGTCAAATATGTTACATGAGCTGTACTATAGAATAAGACCTACTGTGCTCTGTTTTATTTCTTTTCTTTTGCTTTACATTCCACCAAATGTATTTGAGATTTGAGGGCGAAATATGATTCTAACGTTTCCATTATCATTGTGCAGTTATTATTAAGAAAGAAAGAGAGAGAGAGAGAGAGGTGTAGATGTAGATAGATATATAGACATTGTCCTGTAATGGAGGTAAGAATTCGTTTGCATCATTACAATATCCATATCAAATTGCAATACCTCTAGGGGGCGCTGTTCAGCGCTGTTTTAATACTTGCGGCTTGAAGAAGGGCAGGACGCGACGTGGTATTTTTTAACGTCTCCAGGTCGCTTTTACAGTCCAGAGAAAATGAGAGAATTACAGGAAATTGTGAAAGGGCGGTGTGTTACACATTGGATTATGGATCCGTCGAAAAAAACTGTATTATATGTAATAATGAAGAGAAAAAACAAACTGCGGGGGCCGTGGATCAAAATCTGTTTACGAGGTATTTCATTATTTTATGTTGAAACATTTCTGCTTGACTCTGTTTCGTGTACAATATCTGAGAAAACACATTATTTCTGGAGATCTCTAGAGGGAAAATGGTCTTTTTGGTGATATTGCTGACACTTTTGAAACACGGCTTTCGGCCTGAATACTGGTCTCATCGCTTCCTGATCTGGTTCTAGTAAACGTTGGTAATTGCAAAAAAAAAAAAAAAAAAAGAAACAACAGTGCTTCTGTGATATAATTTCAGCGACATTACAAGAAATAATTACTTAATCCCCTATAATTAGCATTATGATATGATTGGTTTAAACATATAAATATAAATAAATAAAGTCGATTATTATACAGAGGATTTGGCAACCCAAATCTTATTCTTGTCGGTGTTCCAGGGGACGTGTCTTACATTTCGTGACACATGATGTTCCAGCGGGTCTTACATTTCAGCTTTTGCGCACTCTCGGGTGAAAAGAACACTTTTATATTCATGAAAAACAAAGTTTAAGGCTGTATATCAAACAGTAAGGCTTTCACACTAGTAGACATGTGAGTCATATTACAATTTTATTATTTAAAAAAAAGCATAATGAACCAAATTTCACTATAACAACAATTCACTTTATATTAATATTAATAATAATAATAATAATAATAATAACAACAATCACAATAATAATAAACAAAGTTTATAAAAAAAAGTGTAAAATTTTGGTGCTGGGATTTTAACTTGCATCCTTTCTTTTCGTCACCAGTGTGTATAAGTACTCCCTAAATATTTCACTTATATTCAAACCCACCGTCTATACATTAATAACGCGCAATTTTGTGAAACGTTCATAAAATAATAATTGTAAGTTTTTTTTTACAGATACTTAAAAAAAATCACTTCCTTATTACGTCAAACAGGGTCAGTTTATTATGGATAACAGAACATGTCTGAATATCAGGGAATGTGGTGGTGGATAATTTGGCAAAAGAGGCACTAAAGGAACCAGATATTAACATCAGGGTGTGTTTGAGTAAGGCAGAAATAAAAAGGACTGGTTTGGTCTGAGATGAAAAAGTTATGGCAGAACATTTGGGACACAGAAACAAAAGGAAGACATCTATATGCAATACAAAGGAATGTAGAGGTGGAAAGGAAATGTGTTAACAGTATCCCATATATTATTAGAATTCACAGCAACTGATACAGAAAAGCACAAGCTATTTCAATCATTAAAATAATGTGGCATTACAAACTATTCACTTACGGAGATACTAGAAGGAATAAATAATATAATTAATTATTTAGATATTGAAATGTTACAAGACTGAAGAATAGGATTAAATATTTGTTTATTCATATATTGAATTAAGGAAGGGGAGAAGAAACCTTTTTTTTTTTTTTATCTGCTTTGCTTCCAAAGAAGTTGCGCTTTATACTCCAATCCAATAGGTGGCGCCTTTTAGCACCTTAAAGTTTGCCAAAAATAGAAGAAGAAGAACAGTCGAGTAGCCACATGGCTTCCGGGTTTTACGGTAAGTTTAAGCGCATAAATTCAATGAAAATACTCGTAATTAAAGCTGCACACAAGTAGGATATTTAAACCTCTGGATCCTAATGTGATTTCACATTATCTCTGTTCCAGTACTGTTTACATTTACAATCTTTATGCAGATTTCAACATGCAGAAGCTTCCCTGTAGCACTGATAGCACTGACCTGCTGGTGTTGTTATTATTGTTATCCGGGTACAAATTTTGAAGTAGGTTATAACATTTGTACATATCAACAGTATAGAAATCCGTCGGTGGTAGAGTTTTATCAAAGTTAGATCTTTTAATGCTAATCTGCTAAAGACCTGTCGGTTAGCATGTTCTGGAATTTTTGCCTCTATGGATTAAACTCCTCGGTGTTCTGACTTCTGACTATCAGAGCCAGCATTCAGGTTTTTCCCACCGTGGCTGGGTTCAGAGGGAGTGCAGGGACAATCATTTACAGTTGTGTTCAAAATTATTCAACCCCCACTGAAATTGATTGTTTTGGTAGGTTTGACATTGATTATGATCATTCAGTCATCCTGCTTACAATTAAATCAAAGAGGCACGTGTAGGTCAGACAAATATAACATAACATTTATAATGAAATAACCACAAATGTCTTTTCTGAGCTCACATCATTATCAGTTTTATTCAACCCCCAAGTGACATTCAATCTTAGTACTTAGTACAACATCCTTTTACAGTTATAACAGCTTTTAAACGTGAAGCATAGCTTGACACAAGTGTCTTGCAGCGATCTACGGGTATCTTCGCCCATTCATCATGGGCAAAAGCCTCCAGTTCAGTCACATTCTTAGGCTTGCGCACTGCAACTGCTTTCTTTAAGTCCCACCAGAGGTTCTCAATCGGATTTAAGTCTGGTGACTGCGATGGCCACTTCAAAATGTTCCAGCCTTTAATCTGCAACCATGCTCTAGTGGACTTGGAGGTATGCTTGGGATCATTGTCCTGTTGAAAGGTCCAACGCCTTCCAAGCCTCAGGTTTGTGACGGACTGCATCACATTGTCATCCAATATCTCCTGGTACTGAAGAGAATTCATGGTACCTTGCACACGCTGAAGCTTCCCAGTACCTGCAGAAGCAAAACAGCCCCAAAGCATGATTGACCCCCCGCCATGCTTCACAGTAGGCAAGGTGTTCTTTTCTTCATAGGCCTTGTTCTTCCTCCTCCAAACATAGCGTTGATCCATGGGCCCAAACAGTTCTAATTTTGTTTCATCAGTCCACAGAACACTATCCCAAAACTTCTGTGGTTTGTCCACATGACTTTTGGCATACTGCAGTCGACTCTTCTTATTCTTTGGGGACAGCAAGGTGCGCCTGGGAGTTCTGGCATGGAGGCCTTCATTACGCAGGGTGCGCCGTATTGTCTGAGCAGAAACTTCAGTACCCACATCTGACAAATCTTTTCTCAGTTCCTCAGCAGTCACACGGGACTTTTCTCCACTCTACGCTTCAGGTAGCGCACAGCAGTCGAAGTCAGCATCTTCTTTCTGCCACGACCAGGTAGCGTTTCAACAGTGCCCTTTGCCTTGAATTTGCGAATGATGCTTCCTATGGTGTCTCTTGGTATGTTTAACATCTTTGCAATCTTCTTATAGCCATTGCCCTTCCTGTGAAGAGTAATCACCTGTTCTCTTGTCTTCCTGGACCATTCTCTTGACCTCACCATGTTTGTAACCACACCAGTAAATGTCTAGAAGGAGCTGAGTATCACAGTCATTTTAAAGCTGCCTAATTGGTGCTTATTAGGCTTTATTGCTGCTCCCTGATATCCACAGGTGTTTTCAATACCTGATTGAAAACACTTCATTGAACCTCTGTTCTTCAGAGTGTGTGTGGTGGGCCTTAGCTGACCATGTCTGTCACCGGTTGTCCTTCATCCGAACACTTTCCGTAGGCATACTGGCATTAATTCCACAAGATGTGCTGTTTTGGAGAAACTCTGATCCAGTCATTTTGACATCATTTGTCAGATCTTTTGTCTTAGCCATTTTCCCTGCTGTGGGCACATCATCCTCGAAAGCTGGCTGTACTCTTGCTGCCAGTAACGTATATCCCACCTTCTGACAGGTGATATTGTAAGCAGATAATCAGTGTCATTCTCTTGACTTGTAAGCGATTTGATGTACTCAAACGTAAAGGTTTTGGCTTCAAGCATTATCTTTATTTGATTGCAGTCTGTTACTAAAGTATACCAGGTCATAACACATTCAAACAAACTGAGGTCAGCGATCTTAACAAAGTAGGCAATTTTTATTTGATGGGTCCTGATTTTGTTTTTCAGAATCTTGAGATGAATATCAGTAGGGCATGTGTTGAACTTTTCATGTATGGCATATTCAACTACTCCATGCCATTGCTGAATTTCTCACAGATGGATGACTGTGATTCAAGATGGAAAGCAATGGTGAGATGTTTGAATATTATTTTACACTCCAGCTGTCTGCAGATACTGTAATTTACTGGTGAGATGAGCTGTCATCTATTTTTTTTTTTTGTTCCCACTATGGATATTTGTCCATTACAGGATGGGACCGTGTTGGGCCTGGAACGCTACTTGATACGTGAATGGTGTGAGAGTGGGATTAGCTACAATGTAAGATGTGATGGAAATAGTGAGGTAGGAATACAAAAAGTAAATAAAGTAAATGTTCACTCTTTGTTTTCTTTTGTACGGTTTTGATAGAGAATCCAATTAATGTCTATACATTGTTTCTTTTGCAGATGGTGTACACATTTACAGGTACCTCCTTCCAGTCTGGGTTTCACCTCTGTTCACAAAACAAGATCAGATCATTATTATGTTTGTTATTCAGGAGAAAAAAAACATTTTGTAATTAAATGGTGTCAGGTTGAGGTCGATAAATAAAAACAGTTACCTACAAAACAAATAGTCCAAGCAATCAACTGTCTGTGCCAATTAATCAGTAAAACCGATGAATCGCTAAACCCTGAGTGTCCGGTGTGAAATTAGTGTCGTTCAGGAGAAAACATGTCCCAGCAGTGCGGGAAAAAAGGATCCCAATATACTACCACAAAAGTTTTAAATGTATAAAGCAGTAATGAATAGGTAATGAATGTGTCCTTTTGTTTGTGCATAGTTTTTAACAGCACCTCAGCTCCTGATGTGGCAGATCCAGTTAAAGGTAAGTACTTTACAAGGTATTTATTCTAAGATGACATGGCATACATAAGGGGAAAAATGAATGTAAGGAATGTAGTGCAGGGTGCAAAACCTTTAGATGTGATATTTGCTGAAATGAAAAGTTTTTAGCTGAATATTTATATTTCAGACATACTTAAAAGAAATATAAATCTCTATCTATTTTACTCAAGATCATATGAACCTGGTTTACTTAATCATTCCTGTCTTCGCTGTCATTGGACTACTGTACTACTGTATCAAAAGGTACATCTGCATCACTTTTTATAAATAAAGAGACTCATCCACTCAAACATCTCGTTACTGTGTACTTTATGTAGATAAACAGGTCTGATGTAAAAAAATATTGCTAGATGTGATGGACAAATACATGATTTATATAATTAAAAGGGCAAATGCATAAAATACATACATAAATTACATTTCATTTATACATTGTTTTTTAATTATTTAATTTCTTTTTTCCAATTTTCCAGATTTCTGTTATAAAGGTAAATCCAGAGTCTTTTTCAGGGAGTGAAGATCATGCTTTCGGCTTCAGAACCTCAGTCCTGTCATCTTGTGCCTTTGTATGCATTGACATTTACAGTGGATTTGGAAAGTGTTTAAAACCAAATATCGACCAAGTATTGTAATTTGTTATTTTGCAGACTGATACTATTTATACTATATATATATATATATATATATATATATATATATATATATATATATATATATATATATATATATATATATATATATTACACACACCTGCAATTTGATGACACTTTTTCCTTAAGAGCACTTTTATAAATGATATTATACATTCCAGTATTAAATGGATAAATGGAGACATTGGAAGTTTTAAAGTTTTGTCAACAAATGCCAAATTTTTTATCATTACAGAGCACAGGCAATAATGTTAGATTTTTTACCTTGCCCTGATAAAATGCCATGTTCTTGTGTGAAATTATTACTTGCTGGATCAATTGCTTATTTATAACATCAACTATCTCAAAAAAAGGACCATAAAATGTTGATCCCTTTGTCTCTTGTAATTTTCCAACTCTGACTATCAAAAGCTAAAGAACCAAAGCACTTTTTACTTATTTTGAATATGCAAATTATGTATGTATGTCCAAGTTTTGTGTTTTTTCCTGTCTATGTGCATTTGGTTACTGTTACAACTTATTTACCGTGTGTGTGTGTGTGTGTGTGTGTGTGTGTGTGTGTGTGTGTGTGAAAGTGAGCTGTGCATCTGTCATGTTTTGACGTTGGTCCTCCCTGAAGTTCTTGTTTCTTCTTAACTCTACTGTAAAATCACCAAAAATGTCAAAACAAAGTTGCACAGTTTTGAAGTCGTATTTTAATAAATCTTGTACTCATTCTGAAAATAGTCATCTTTACTATTGTGAAATACGTTAACTTGATGTCTGGGATATCCAGGCTATTGTGAATAAGTAGCTTATTGTGATCTGTTATTAAAAGCTGCTTCTTGCTCCCCCTTAATCATCACACCATAATCAGGACTGACCACTGTTATGCCATTTTAGAGTGATTATTGGCTGCAACATTTGACACTTTCATTAAAAAAAAGCACGAACTTGACTTTTTTTTTTCTTTTTTTAAATAACAAATCTTAATAAATATCTTAATGTATTGAGCATTTTAATAAATAGACATTTTTCCAGTAAGAATAGAATATGTTTAGAGCACAGAGGAAAATATAAGGATGAAAAGAAGCAATATTATATATATATATATATATATATATATATATATATATATATATATATATATATATATATATATATATATATATCCATTTGTATATATTTTGTATTTTATTTAAAAAACTTTTTAATTTAACAGGAACAATTTACAAAAGAATAAAAAAAAAATTGATAAATAATTTTTATCTTGTTATAAATAAAACTTTATTAATATAAAACAACATTCAGAATGTAAGGACAGAAATACGGGGAGAAAAGAGTGTTATTTAGAATTTTTGTTTTGAAATACAAAAGAACAGACTACACAGGAGAACCAGAAGGGACACAGGAGCTGCTCAAACAGTTCTTCTCAGCCACATCCAAGCATATGTGTTTTAACTTTTGCTGTCTGGTGACGTTACAGAGCACCAAGTATCGAGACATGCAGGCACAGGAAAAGGTTCTCCGCCAGGCAATCTCCATCATCAACACTTAAATCCTCTCCCCATTGTGCAATAAAATCAAACATATGTGCAATACCACTTTTGCTAATCTAAATCTGTATTTTTTTGTGCAATAATACTCTTTCTTTATAAAAAAAAGTGCAATAACTTTTATACTTTTTAATTTATTTAGCTTTTTTTTCCATGTGCAACTGGAAGCTTCTGTCACCAAAACAAACATACCGTATACAAACATATACAACTCTTTCTGATTCTGATTAGATAACAACTAGATAAAATAGTTGATGTATTAAAGATCTACTCTTTTGTTTGTTGATTAGAATTCAATTCAATTAATTTTATTTGTATAGTGCTTTTAATAATGGACATTGACACAACTTTAAAGAGATAAAGAGGTTATGAAGTTGTAATGTATATGTTTAGTGCCTATAAGTTTATATCTAATTAATTTGCCAGTGGCTACTTCTTCTTCTTCTTTTTCAGCTGCTCCCATTAGGGGGCGCCACAGCGGATCATCCGTCTCCACACCCCCTTGTCCTCTACATCTGCCTCTTTCACACCAACTACCTGCATGTCTTCCCTCACCACATCCATAAACCTCCTCCTTGTTCTTCCTCTTTTCCTCCTTTCTGGTGTCTCCATCCTCAGCATTCTCCTACTGATATACCCCATGTCCCTCCTCTGCACATGTCCAAACCATCTCAATCTCACCTCCCTCACCTTGTCTCCAAAACGTCCTACATGCGCTGTTTCTCTAATGAACTCGTTTCTAATCCTGTCCATCCTCGTCACTTCTAATGAACATCTCAACATCTTCAGCTCTGCTACCTCCAGCTCCACCTCCTGTCTTTTACTCAATGCCACTGTCTCTAAACCATACAACATCTCAGGTCTCACCACAGTCCTATAAACTTTCCCTTTCACTCTCACAGATACTCTTCTATCACAAATCACTACGGTTATCACTGTAATTCATTTTTTTTAAAAACAAACAACAAAAAAATTCCAACCATTTATTTTACTCCATGATTTTAATAAGGAAAAAAAAAAAGAAAAACAACTTAGATTCAAGGACATGAAAGAAGAAAATCTCGCCACGATTAAAAGGAAATGCAGGAAGAACGTATATTTACTGCCGTCTTGTGGCAAAATAGTGTAACTGCATGTAGATATTACCTGAAAATTGGTGTATACAAATTAACCTAATAAAGATACTTAACCCTTTTGGACTGTTCAAAATTACTAGCATTCATTATTGCTCTGTTCTTAAAAAGCCACAACATTTACCTGCTGTAAAAATATATCAGATAAATAATTTTCTCCACTTTCTTTAGCTTCAATTTGTTAATCAACCTTAGTTCTGTTTAAAACTACTAAATATAATTTTTTTGTTTTGTTTTCTATGGAGTATTGTAGTATTGTGTGTGTTTGTGTCTTTATGCTTTTTTGCCTGGACCACAGGCAAAATTGAACCTGGCCCAAAGAACAGAACACGGGTCAAGGTGGAGATATATAATATAATATCTAAAATAATATATACTATTTTAGGGGTAATATGTGACACAAAATACAATTATTTACATTTAAATTATAAGAAATTTAATAATTGAACTATATAGTTTACATTTGTTACACCTCATTTGGGAAATACAATGTGTGTGTGTGTTTGTTTACATTTTAATATTTTATTTTCTAAAGGTATGTTCTGCTTAAATGTTCTTATTGCAGCATATTTGAACAAATGTCTGTATTTAAGAAATATGGATTACAAAAAAACAGGGTAAATGTATTTATTCAACTGATTTATTCATAAATGAATTTGTTCCTCCTCCTCCCTCCCTCCCTCCCTCACTTTTAATGGAGGAACATGGCATTGACCTTCAAGCCTTTTCATCAATGCAGTAGGACAAACATGTTTCCATGTCCTCTTGACATTCAAAAATAAATATAAAGTCATCCCACAGTCATCCCACAGGAATTCATCACACAGGACTCTTTTGAGGGCATTTTGTTGGTCATCATTACTCATTAGCAGAAAAATCCAGCTCCGTCACCTCCCTTAAGAATGAGTCTCTGTGACTGTACGCAGTTCCACGCTGTATACACGTCTCTCAGAATAGTTGGCTGCTGCACCTAGTGAAGACACAAGTTGCAAATAAATATAAAAATTATATTGGCACACATTCAACTGTTGGCTATGACCACAAAAGTCTTTACTTTATTAATGTCTGTTTCAAACACAACTCTTCTGCTGGGCAACAGTTTGGTGGCAGTGGATTTTGAAACTCTGAAGACAGGCTCAAGTGTTCCCTGAAGGAGTTGGGATGATTCTTCGGTCCAGTATGCAAACCTCTGTGTCTATGCCTTTGTTTATTAATATACAACCATAACCCTGTTTGAGTGCCTCTGACACCACAGTGGTTGCCAGGTCCAGGGTTTTTGTGGCAGTCCTCAAGAACAGATGCCTTCTCTTCCTCTGACAGGACAACTAGCCACCTGTACGGCCTACTGGGGCCGGTGTAGAAGAGTCTGTCTTCTGTTTATAGAGGGAATAAGAAAAGATAAAAAAAGGTCATATTAGTAACTGATATCTGACTAAAAAGAAACTACATTTAAAAAAACAATAAAAAATAAATTCTTCAGATTTTATAAATTGATGTTGGTTGTAATGGAAACTATTAGGGTCTCTGTGGGTCTCTACTGGTATGTGATCCTTCAGAAATAATGCACAAAACACACCACAAATATTAATGTTATACTTGTTTTATTCATAGCTAATGGTTCCTAATAGTATTTTAATTGGAATCATTAGAATCTCTGTTTTTAAAAAGCCACAACATTTACCTGCTGTAAAAATATATCAGATAAATAATTTTCTCCACTTTCTTTAGCTTCAATTTGTTAATCAACCTTAGTTCTGTTTAAAACTACTAAATATAATTTTTTTGTTTTGTTTTCTATGGAGTATTGTAGTATTGTGTGTGTTTGTGTCTTTATGCTTTTTTGCCTGGACCACAGGCAAAATTGAACCTGGCCCAAAGAACAGAACACGGGTCAAGGTGGAGATATATAATATAATATCTAAAATAATATATACTATTTTAGGGGTAATATGTGACACAAAATACAATTATTTACATTTAAATTATAAGAAATTTAATAATTGAACTATATAGTTTACATTTGTTACACCTCATTTGGGAAATACAATGTGTGTGTGTGTTTGTTTACATTTTAATATTTTATTTTCTAAAGGTATGTTCTGCTTAAATGTTCTTATTGCAGCATATTTGAACAAATGTCTGTATTTAAGAAATATGGATTACAAAAAAACAGGGTAAATGTATTTATTCAACTGATTTATTCATAAATGAATTTGTTCCCTCCCTCCCTCCCTCCCTCCCTCCCTCACTTTTAATGGAGGAACATGGCATTGACCTTCAAGCCTTTTTCATCAATGCAGTAGGACAAACATGTTTCCATGTCCTCTTGACATTCAAAAATAAATATAAAGTCATCCCACAGTCATCCCACAGGAATTCATCACACAGGACTCTTTTGAGGGCATTTTGTTGGTCATCATTACTCATTAGCAGAAAAATCCAGCTCCGTCACCTCCCTTAAGAATGAGTCTCTGTGACTGTACGCAGTTCCACGCTGTATACACGTCTCTCAGAATAGTTGGCTGCTGCACCTAGTGAAGACACAAGTTGCAAATAAAATATAAAAATTATATTGGCACACATTCAACTGTTGGCTATGACCACAAAAGTCTTTACTTTATTAATGTCTGTTTCAAACACAACTCTTCTGCTGGGCAACAGTTTGGTGGCAGTGGATTTTGAAACTCTGAAGACAGGCTCAAGTGTTCCCTGAAGGAGTTGGGATGATTCTTCGGTCCAGTATGCAAACCTCTGTGTCTATGCCTTTGTTTATTAATATACAACCATAACCCTGTTTGAGTGCCTCTGACACCACAGTGGTTGCCAGGTCCAGGGTTTTTGTGGCAGTCCTCAAGAACAGATGCCTTCTCTTCCTCTGACAGGACAACTAGCCACCTGTACGGCCTACTGGGGCCGGTGTAGAAGAGTCTGTCTTCTGTTTATAGAGGGAATAAGAAAAGATAAAAAAAGGTCATATTAGTAACTGATATCTGACTAAAAAGAAACTACATTTAAAAAAACAATAAAAAATAAATTCTTCAGATTTTATAAATTGATGTTGGTTGTAATGGAAACTATTAGGGTCTCTGTGGGTCTCTACTGGTATGTGATCCTTCAGAAATAATGCACAAAACACACCACAAATATTAAGGTTATACTTGTTTTATTCATAGCTAATGGTTCCTAATAGTATTTTAATTGGAATCATTAGAATCTCTGTTTTTTTCCAGCAAGATAATGTTACCCAAATATGGGAACTGAACAAATGGTTAACGTGCCTTAATATTAAAAAAATAACTTTGTAAATTAAGCCCAATAACCCATGCTGTACCTGTGATTTAATTTACTTTATTCATTATAAAATCTATCGGTACTTTTAAATTATTATTAATTGCATATTTGATGGTAAAATTGGAAGACGCACGTTTCAGCTTCCGAAACTCTGTAGGACTGTCAGGAAATATTAGAAGTTCTACATAAAATGCAAAGGAATCTGTCACTCCCTACCACGTGATCGAATCGGGCAGACTGTCAACGTGGCTGGCAGAAAGTGACGTCATTTCGCACATAAGCGGACCGATTGTTCTGCGAGTAACGGATCGAGTAGAGTCAAGAAGAAGAAGAGAAAAGAGTAGAAAAAGAAAGCCTGTAGGAAAAGCGAGAGGCCTTTCACGGTAGTTCCTGATCATCTCAGACTGCTGCATTTATTTCCGGGTATCTAGAATGTCAGCGTTAAACAAATGAATGTACAGATTTTCGGTAAGTTTTGATGTTTCAGGAGAAAATACTCCACCTTCTAAACTTTACTCGCTGTGAGCATTGGCTTTCAGTTTACTTTCGGTTTTGAGATTTTTATGTGTGGAAAAAAACAACCAAAAAAACCCCTTTAAAACCAACCACATTTTATATACTATCTAATATACTTTTTAAATTTTTTTATTTAGTAATTAGATTAATAAATAAGAATTAGTTTAGAATAAATAATCACTCTAGGTAAGATTAAAAAAGCCAACACTTCAAATTCCAACACATACTTTTGATGAATTTATAGAAAACTATGAACTATTCCCTAAACATGTTAAACATTGCTTAATCTTAGCTTATGAATGTGGTATGTTTCTGTAAGAAATTGTTTAGTTTGAGCATCACAGGACATTAAATAAATCAAGATTGTTGTTATAGTCAAAATGTGTATTGATCTACATTCCAGCTGTGTAATGTACCAAATACCCTGCATTGTATAATAATAGCTTTTTATTTTTATAAATCTTCTAGATTTATATTTTGTGATTTCAAATGTAAGATGACGTTTTATTCTGTTTAATTTTTACATCACAAAAAGCTGCAACTTTAGCAGGGGTGTGAAGCCTTTTCATATCCATTTTTTTCCATTTATGATTAATTATAATAAAAAACATGTATACATATTTTTTTTCTCAGATGATAACTGGGTAGACTCATGAAGCTGAAGAACTGACAGTAGCAGTATGGCTTCCTCAAATAAGTCTGCTAAACAATATGTCGGAGATGCTCGTGAAAACTTAGTTGGACGCCTACAAAACCTGCCTCTGGTTGTTGAAAAACTTCACCAAAAGAAAGTTTTCAATGGCAATGAAGTTAGTGAAATTGAGGCGGAACCAGAAAAGTACAACAAAAGCAGGAAGATACTGGACTTTGTCTTAAACAAGGGTGAGGAGGCCTGCTATCAGTTTCTCCTAATACTGTACCATGAGAGGAAATTGGTCCTGCCAAAGACAAAATCATCTAGTCGGGATCTAGATTTACATACGTGGATCTGCTTGTTTTCTTTTAGAGATGAGGCTGAAGATTATAATCACGGTAAGTATGTTTGATATAAGCACATTAATAAATAATTACAAAAACTGTGGCATTTACTATAGATTGACAATGTATGCATCAGAAGTAGAATGAATTCATTTATGTTGGGACAGTTTTTGATTTTCCATATTGTCTCTGCTTTCTTTCTTTCTTTTCAAGGGGCCTGTCTAGTTATAAAAAAAAAAAAAGTTTTCAATTGAGTTTCAAAGGCATTAATTATTGGAATGCTTTTAGGATGTTGCATGTGTTCACACTTATGGTGCCTGTCAAAAGTTTGGAAACACCAAGTCTTTCATTATTTATAAAACACAATGTCCTTGTTGAGAGCTTTAGGCTTAGGCATAAAGAATAGAAGGTGGGCAACAGCTTCAATCTGAACTTGATTATATTTGCCACAGTCAATTAAAATTCACCTTCAAGTGTCTTTATTAATACACACACACACACACACACACACACACACACACACACACACACACACACACAGAAAGCCCTATATCCATATTTTCTCAAGGCTTAGGACTCTCTTCCCCTTTAACCTCTTCGCAACAGAGAACACTCATTCCTTCAACCACTTACAGGTGTGTGATCCTGACCACTTATTTTCCTCTGTCTCCTCCATCCATACACAAACTGGCACATGACTAGCACATGACCACATACCACCAGGCCAAGAAAGCCATTCATCCAGACTTCCCTCCTGTTGCAAAAGGAAATCTGCTATAGCTGTCTGTCTGTGGACCATCTTGATCTTGAACAGCTGAAGTGCCAGGTTTTAGTGAGTGATCCATGTGTTTGATATCTATCATGTGATGAAGCCATTGGAGTAGAGCATGGTCTGAACAGAGAGTGAAGTGTCCCAGGAGATTGGTGGGTGAGGACTTCCCAATTGATAGTCAAGCACTACTTCTCAATTGTGCCGTACCTTCTCTCCCGCACTGAGAACTTGAGGCTGATGTACAACAGCATTCCTCCCCATGCACCAGCTCAGAACTCATGGCCCCTAGCCTTTAGCCCCTTGTCTATTACGTTTGTCTGTAAAACAAAATGGAGATAAAAGTCAGGGGAAGGTGAAAGTGTTCTGCTACAGAGTGCAGCTTTTACCTGTGTGAGAGTATGCTGGAACTGCAGGACTGCTCTGAGGTGTTGTAATTGACACTGACAGTCATTATTATAAATGTAAGTCATCTAAATAGGCAGCAGGGGCAAAGTGTTCAGTCCATGACACTTTGACACAATGCTGGGGTGCAGAGCAACCCGAATTGAAGTAGGACAAACTAATGTAAGCCAAGTGGGGTTGACAGGACAATTTTCTCAAGAGTCATTGGAGTCAAGGGAAATTCCCAATATCCTTTGGTTAAATTCTGTGTCAAATATAAGCGTTCCAGGCTTAGCCAATCAAGAATTTTCTCACTGCAAGTAATTGGAAATGCATTAAATATAGACACCATGTTGACGCTTGAAAAAATTATACAAGTTAGAAATAGAAACATGCTGCAAAAAAACCCATAAAATATAAAAAAAAAATTGTGCTTTCACGTAAAATAACGTTAAAATAACAACAAATCAAAACAATCAGATTTCTTTGCTCTTATGCCATTTTATAAAAAAATAATCTTAAACTTTAAATAACTTTAAATATTTTGCTCTTCATAAAAATAAACACCAGATGTCTCACACCTTCATCATGCAGATCTTTAGAAACTCTTTCTGGGTAAATAACCGGCTGATGTGCCTCTGATTTCTCCTCTGTTTTCACACCAGCTTCACTTTGTGATTTTGCTCTGGTGAAAAAAACGTCTGCTGAAATGTCAGATTCTTCTTTAACTTTTCTACCTTCTGGATCTTCTGCTCTGCATTTTTTTTCAGCTTCTCCTGGTGTTTTGTCTCGTAGTACCATCTTAGATTCAATTAATTACAACCACATTCGCTTTAAAAATAGGACACACGTGTTTACCGGCAGTGTCAGTAAACTTACACTCAGAATCCCATCGGTTTTGAAAGGCTCTGTTTTCAAAATCCACTTTTCTCTTCGCCATTGTGAGGGGCTTCACAATAACTTCAAAATAGGGTTAAATACATCAACAGAATCTTGACTTGATTGACGCTGGAATGGAATGTTCCCAGATAGCCTAGCGTTTGCCTAGCTGAAGTGCTGCATTATGGGATCTGTAGTTTGTGTTATCAGCGCTTCATATTACAGGGCCATTAATAACAATAATAATAGATCTACATAAAATCATCCCGCTTGCCTGAGTTTGACACCCCGATCTATGTGAAGACACTAATCATGTTAATAATTTCTCACTATCAACAATGATTTAACAAGGTATGAAAAGGCACTTGACTATTCCCCTCCTATCCCCCCAATAATTGGAAAATTGGACATTGAGAGACTGGAAGAAATTTCTGTGTTTAGATGAGTCCAGTGCCAAACATGTTATAATAGAGGTGGAAGCTTAATTGATTGGTGTTTTATTTCAAACATTTGACAGCCACTGTAAATCTAAGATTGTCAAAAAAAATTTTTTTTGTTTGTTTATTTTTTTTTTGCCAGTGCAACATCCATTTACTTTACCTCATTTTAATGTCCATGTTTTAAATAAAAACAAATACAATTTATAGATTTGTCAACTGAAACATTGGGAACTTGTTAAAAAAGTAACTTACTTAGAAATCAAACATTGAAGATGCACAACACTAATACTTACTGCTTTAATAAGCAGAGTACCCGTAACACTAAAAGTCACTCAAGATAAGACGAGAGGTAATGTAGTTCTCACCTGGGTCTTATCACCTTGGAACATAAATGTGTCAAAGCCAGTTAGTATTTCTTTTTTAGTTGGTCTTAATTATAAGAGATGTTGAAGGAGGGTAGAAATACCCAGAAGATCTTGTCAGCTGTTTTTTGGCTTTCCAAACCACACAGTAAGACAGCTGATTATACACTCTTATTTAGCTTTCACAGGAAGTAGGGACCCTGCTAAGCATTTTGGATCAAACATTGCTTATAGTCCTTCAGAAGTTTTTAATCATGTGCACAACAAGAATCTATGGTACATTGGGCTCTTTCTATATTATTCCATTAAGTGATCAACTTCTCCTGATGTCTGGTACTCATCAACTGTACAGTTAGCAATGTCTAAGAGTCTTTAATCTTCACTCTATCAAGGCTACGTTCACACCAATACGGATAAATTTGAAAACTGTGTTTTCGTCTAAAGACGCTCCGCATCCACACTTGTTTTTAATCATTTTCCAAAAGTTTTCATTCACACTAAAATGACTGAAAAGGCTTATGTTCCTGTACTGCTCATGCGCAAATCATAAGACATTTCGACTGCATCAATTTGCTTGCCGTTTATTTACTTTTCAGCTCTTTGAAACGTGTCGGCAATGACTAAAAATGTCATCCTTTTTCGAAAGCCTCTTTTTTCACATTCCACACTGTGACACGAAAACTGTTTTCAAATGTATTTCAAATGGCATTGCAGCTAAATCAGTAAGGGTTTCATCATAATCTTTGATAATCTTAAGATTAATTCTGCTAAGCTAAAGCATCTCAATTTACCCAATGTCCAAAACATTGGAATTCATGTTATTGAGCTAAATGTTTTAACTGTGATCACAATGTAAAGTTACACTTTATAACTGTTAGTCCAACAATAATGTTTTTACTTTTCCTCTGGTTATTTTAGGACCTCAATCATGTCAAGATTTGCAAAAATATATGAAGACAAGTACAAGACAAATGCTTGGTCAACAATGGATGAAGAGCCAGAGCGTCTATGGAGAAAAAGGAAAAGAAGACTTCACCTTTATTCCTTTAGTGTTGGATACAAACACAACAAAGTATACACCACATAACAAAGTCAAACTCAAGAGCAAGAAATCTAAAAAGCCTCGTACAAAAAAGATGAAGGCCTACATACCAAGGGACACACAGGGAAAATCCCCTGAAGATTTGCTTAATAGCAAGGACAAAAATATCCTAATAGTGGGCAAACCTGGAATTGGGAAGACAACAGTTGTTAAACAAATGTTGCATCATTGGGCAAAGAGAAACGACAGAACCCTTGACTTCATGTTTTACTTTGATGAAAACACACTGTCAAACACCTCAGCTGCAGTTACCTTAGAAGAGCTTCTGCTAAGCACATTTTTCATTTCAGACATGGAGATGAAAACACATGCTGAAGAAATTATGCAGTATCTTCAAGAATATTCTGAAAGGGTCACCATTGTTTTTGATGGAATCAGTGGAGATTTTCTGAACAACACAGTTTTCCTGAAGATCATGGAAAATGAACTTCTGCCTGAAGCAAAGATTGTGGCAACATGCAGGTCTGAAGAAGAGTATGAATTATCTCACTGGCCAACATGCACAATCTATGTTCAAGGTTTCAGTGAAGAGTCAATTTATGATTTTTTTAGTAAAATGTCACATATTGATCCAGAGTTGGTAGACAGTGTAATAAACAATCCTGCACTCTTCAGTCTCTGCCATGTTCCTATGTATGCTTTTATGGTGGCAGCCTGCATTCAATACTACTCATCTGATGAGGTGAAGACACAATGCACAGCTACTGAGCTGTACGTCCGAATCTTTCGTCATTGTCTTCAGAGACATGGAAATAAGAAATTGCGGCACTTAGATGTATATATAAAAAATTGCAGGGACATGGTCTTATCTCTAGCTGAGTGTGCGTTCAATGCAACCAAGTTAAAAACAATCAACCTGGAGTTTGATTATGATGAAAAGAACATTGCTACTGCCTTCTTAAAGACTGCTACAGTTGTGTCACCAGCATTTGCTAGAAACGTTTGTGCATTTCCTCACAACACAATGCAGGAGTTTTTTTCTGCTCTGTGGCTTTTAGAAAAAACTGAAATACTTGATGAGATGCTCCAGCTGTGCCAGAATGAAGAGACTCAGCATATAAAATACGTAATTCCTTTTCTGTGTGGACTTCACTCACAAGCTAACATTCCCTTGTTGAAGTGTCTCTTTCCAGTGAACAAAGTGAAGGAAAACACCAATGCTTTATTTGAGAAGGTCTTAAACACTTTCTTCTGTGATGATGTTGACATTACCTTCATTTGCCAGTGTCTGTATGAATTTCAGTCACCTGAATTCTGCTGCTCCTTTCTGAAGAAAATAGACTATTGCCTTGATTTCAGTCAGGAACATCTTGACCCTTACACATGCTGTGCAGTGTCCTATGTAATCAGCAACTCCAGGAACGAACAGGTTCATCTTGATTTGGAGAAGAGTGCAGTGTCCCTGTCTGGGCTGAGGACGATTCTCAAACATTCACAATATCTAAGGTATTTATAATTCCAAAATATTATTGTAAGGATGTGCCAACACAGAAATCTTAATATCTTAAGCAAACAAAATGTTTTTTTTTGTTTTTCACAATTCTTTTGCTCATTTCCTCTCATATTTATTCAGTACTATGTAGTGTTTGTGTATATATATATACACAAATACAAAAACACTACACATACATACAGTGAGGAAAATAAGTATTTGAACACCCTGCTATTTTGCAAGTTCTCCCACTTAGAAATCATGGAGGGGTCTGAAATTGTCATCGTAGGTGCATGTCCACTGTGAGAGACATAATCTAAAAAAAAAATAAAAATCCAGAAATCACAATATATGATTTTTAAACTATTTATTTGTATGATACAGCTGCAAATAAGTATTTGAACACCTGTCTATCAGCTAGAATTCTGACCCTCAAAGACCTGTAAGTCTGCCTTTAAAATGTCCACCTCCACTACATTTATTATCCTAAATTAGATGTACCTGTTTGAGGTCATTAGCTGCATAAAGACACCTGTCAACCCCATACAATCAGTAAGAATCCAACTACTAACATGGCCAAGACCAAAGAGCTGTCCAAAGACACTAGAGACAAAATTGTACACCTCCAGAAGGCTGGAAAGGGCTACGGGGAAATTGCCAAGCAGCTTGGTGAAAAAAGGTCCACTGTTGGAGCAATCATTAGAAAATGGAAGAAGCTAAACATGACTGTCAATCTCCCTCGGACTGGGGCTCCATGCAAGATCTCACCTCGTGGGGTCTCAATGATCCTAAGGAAGGTGAGAACTCAGCCCAGAACTACACGAGAGGAGCTGGTCAATGACCTGAAAAGAGCTGGGACCACCGTTTTCAAGGTTACTGTTGGTAATACATTAAGACGTCATGGTTTGAAATCATGCATGGCACGGAAGGTTCCCCTGCTTAAACCAGCACATGTCCAGGCACGTCTTAAGTTTGCCAATGACCATTTGTATGATCCAGAGGAGTCATGGGAGAAAGTCTTGTGGTCAGTTGAGACCAAAATAGAACTTTTGGGTCATAATTCCACTAAACGTGTTTGGAGGAAGAAGAATGATGAGTACCATCCCAAGAACACCATCCCTACTGTGAAGCATGGGGGTGGTAGCATCATGCTTTGGGGGTGTTTTTCTGCACATGGGACAGGGCGACTGCACTGTATTAAGGAGAGGATGACCGGGGCCACGTATTGCGAGATTTTGGTGAACAACCTCCTTCCCTCAGTTAGATTATTGAAGATGGGTCGAGACTGGGTCTTCCAACATGACAATGACCCGAAGCACACAGCCAGGATAACCAAGGAGTGGCTCTGTAAGAAGCATATCAAGGTTCTGGCATGGCCTAGCCAGTCTCCAGACCTAAACCCAATAGAGAATCTTTGGAGGGAGCTCAAACTCCGTGTTTCTCATCGACAGGCCAGAAACCTGACTGATCTAGAGAAGATCTGTGTGGACCAAAAATGCACACTGCAGGAGTGGGCCAAAATCCCTCCTGCAGTGTGTGCAAACCTGGTGAAAAACTACAGGAAACGTTTGACCTCTGTAATTGCAAACAAAGCCTACTGTACCAAATATTAACATTGACTTTCTCAGGTGTTCAAATATTATATTCAGCAATATTATACAAATAAATAGTTAAAAAATCATACATTGTGATTTCTGGATTTTTTTTTTAGATTATGTCTCTCACAGTGGACATGCACCTACAATGACAATTTCAGACCCCTCCATGATTTCTAAGTGGGAGAACTTGCAAAATAGCAGGGTGTTCAAACACTTATTTTCCTCACTCTATCTATCTATCTATCTATCTATCTATCTATCTATCTATCTATCTATCTATCTATCTATCTATCTATCTCTCTCTCTCTATATATATATATATATATATATATATATATATATATATATATATATATATATATATATATATATATATATTGCACATTTTATTGTGGCCAGCCTGAGGCACACCTGTGCAATAATCATGCTGTCTAATCAGCATCTTGATATGCCATACCTGTGATGTGGATGGATTCACTCTACATAGGAGAAGTGCTCACTAACACAGATTTAGACAGATTTGTGAATAACATTTGAGAGAAATAGGCATTTTGTTTGATGTAAAGAAAAAAACCTTCATATATTTATTATGTATGTGAGGCAAATATTCACTGAGATTTAGGTTGTTTTATTTATGTGTCTACGAATAGAGATGACAAAAGGAGACGGCAGAGAGCGTCTCTCTACAAATAAAAGTAGACACTTTATAGACTCGAGTGATGTATTGCTCTTATCTGTATGATCAATAAAGACAGAGTAATTCTTAAGAAGCTGGCTTGAAAAAACAGATGCATGAGTGCTGCCAGTATGGCTTAAAATATTGTAGAAGCGAAAGGTCCACTTGTCAGTGTTCAGACCATACGCAGACTATATGTTTATATAGTTTGTTAAATATATTGCATTACATAAACATTACATTCAATATATTTACATTACATTCATTTTGTTTTTTTACAGGGATTTTTCAGCAACACTATGTCAGGTCTGGACAATGGCCTTGAAGTATGAGGAGCTGAGTTATCTTATACATCTCGTTCAGCTATGTGAAAATGAGATTCACATACCAATGAGCAGTCATACAGATGTTCTTGCGAAAGCTGGAATAATTGTTACTCAAAATTCAAATAATATATGTCTCCATTTACACTGTGATCAAGACCCACAACAGCTCAAAGATCTTGTGTACAGAGTGCTCTCATGGCTGCCACACATCAGTGTTCTCCAGTGAGTCTTATAAAACATATTTACTAACTTTCACTGATGTATAAAAGTTTGTGAACCCTTTAGAATTTTCTTTATTTCTGTCCCAAAATGTTAATTGAATTTCATACATGTCCTAAAAGTGGAAAAATAGACCCATTCAAACAAATCAGATACAAATATTATACTTGGTCATTTATTTATTGACATTATATATATTACAAATCTGTGAGAGGCAGAAGTATGTGAACCTTTGTTGTTAGCATTTGGTGTAACCCCTCTATAATAATTGCAGGTAAACATTTTTGGTAACTGTCCTCAGTAAACAGTCCTGTACAATGGCTTGGAGAAATTTGAGCAGATTCCTCAGTACAGGAAGTACTGGTATTGGTGGGTTTCTTAACATGAACTGCTTGTTTCATGTCCTTTCACAACATTTCTAGTGGAATAAGGTCAGGACTTTGGCTTGGCTTTTCACAAACTTAAAAATGTGTTGTTCTTTAACCATTCTTTGATAGACCGATTTTTTGTTGTCTTGCTACATGACCCATATTCTCAAGTTTCAGTTTACAGACTGGTATAATTACATTTTCTTTAGCATTTGGTATAATTCATCAATGATGACAAGCCATTCTGGCCCAGATCCAGTAAAATAGGCTTAATTCATGATTATACCATCAACGTTTTTCAGATATTTCCTAAACTGAAATGCACTGTTTTACTTTTTTTAAACATAACACTTTACATTTTAACACCAAATTTCTACTTTTGTCTCATTAATTGACAGAAAATTTGTCAAACAGTCCTCTGGCTTGTCCACATGATCTACAGCAAAATTAGGATGACCAGCAATGTTCCTTTTGCTGAGTAGAGGATTCAATTTGCAACTCTGCTGTGCACACAAAGTTTGTTTAATGTACTCTTGATTGTGTTCTCATAATTAGCCAACATAAGAGAAGACTTTATAGAATTAGAATTTACCCATGGTTTCTTTGTGTTCTTGCAGACTATTACATGTCTTGTTTTTTGAGTGATTTTAGTAGATTGACCACTCCTGGGTAGGGTCGCATTGGTCTAGGATTTTCTCCATGTGTACACAATCTGACTGACTGTAGATTGTTGGAGTCTTTAGGGATGGTTTTGCGGCCCTTTCTTGCCTGATGAGTAACAAAGACCTTTTTTTTTAGGTCTTTAGAAATCTACTGTGTTCATGCCATTATCCACTTACACAAACATTTTGTTAAGATCAGACTTTGATAGGTCACTGTTGTTAATTGAAACAGGGCACTTACTGACACCTGATTCTCATACCATTGATAGAAAATAGATAGACTTTAATTTGACCTTCAAATTAAGTGCTAATTCAAGAGGTTTACATACTTATGCCTTTAACAGTTGTTAGATTAGATTCAACTTTATTTTCACTGTGCAGAAGACAAGCACAGGGCCAATCAGTTTGATCCATGCTCAGCTGTTTAGTTGTGGTTGATGAGAGAGTAGAGGATAGGGCTCATAACACAGCCCTGTGGTACACCAGTGTTCAGGGTGAGGATGCAGGAGACCACAGTCTGTTAGTGGGAAAGTCCAAAGTCCATTTGTAGATGATGGGGCTGATGCCAAGATCAGTGTGAACTGCAATTGATGAATAACATCCTAACATACGTGTTGGTTTTATCCAGGGGATTCAGAGCAGTGTGCAGAGAGAAGGCAATGGTATCCTTGGTTGAAATGTTGTGTTTGAAGGCGAACTGAAATGGTCTAGTGTTGGGGACAGGCACAATTTTAGATGGGAGAAAACCAGACTCTCAAAACACCTACGATTGGTGTTAAAGCAACAAGGCAAAGGCGTTGAGGGCCATTGAAGCACCATGTTTTGATACAGGCACAATGGTGGTTGCTTTGATGCAGGTAGGGACAATGGCCTGTTCCAAGGAGATGTTGAAAATATTAATGAAGTCATCAGCCAGCTGTTCTGCACAGGTCCTAAGCACTCGACCAAGAATGCCATCATGATAAACAGCTTTATTTGCATTCAGCCTGCTCAGGGCTTCGAGTGTGAGCAGTAGGTCTTCAGGTTGGAGCTTTGATGGGTGATTCTGTGTTTTCATGATCGAAGCAAGCGAGGAAGATTTTCTGTTCGTCTGGAAGGGTGGCCTTTCTGGTAGGAGGGTGGTGTTTTAAAGTTTGTAGTTTATGATAGCATGAATGCCTGTCCACATACATTGTGGTCATTGTTGGTAAATGTGTCCTTAATCTGCAGCTTGTCTTTGTGTTTTGCAGCTTTAATTCCTCTCTTCGGATTGGATCTGGAAGAATTGTAGGCTTCTCAATCATTAGATTTGAAAGAAGCGTCATGTGCCTTTAGAAGGAGTCTGACATCTTTTTTTCATCCAGGGTTTTTGATTGGGAAATACATTAATTATTTTATGGGAGGTTACTTTGTTGACACACTTGTTGATGTGCTGCAGAACTGAATTGGTGTAAGGTATTAATATCAGTTAATTTCAGAGTATTGTGGCCTGACAAGCAAGCATGTTCCAGTCTGCATTCTAAAATTTATGCTGTAATGGAGAGTTTGTTTCCTTCAGCCTTTTACAGTCTTCATTGTGGGTTTCACATGTTTGATTATGTATGTGTATTTGGGGAGTAGGAGCAGGGATAGGTGATCTGATTGTCCAACATGTGGGTGATGAATGGCTTTGTATGCCTCAGGGATGTTTATATAAACCTGATCAAGTGTGTTGTTTTCTCTTGTAGGGCATGAAACTTTTTAATAAAATTTGCAAAGTAATGTTCTCAAATTACCATAATTTAAATCACCAGCAATTATTAAAGGCACCCATTACAGCTAGTTTAGCATTAGCATCTGGGGAACATACAGTACATTGCAGCAATTAAGGTGGATGAAAATTCACGGGGCAGATAGAATGGTCTGCACTTGATGTACATGTATTCAATGTCAGCAGATCAGTATAATTTGGAAATAACAGCATCCACCTTTTTTTTGTCCACAGTTCTGTTGGCTCCATGTATGTATGTCTATGTATACTGGACAACAACACTGGTAAAATGTAACAAAAATGTAAACATTAAAACACTCAATCAGTACATGAATGTATGCATTTATTGTTAGTTTTTGATCCCCGATTTTTTTTTTTATATCAAAGGCAGGTGATTTAGTTTAAAGGTGGTGGTCTGGGCAATATGTAACAAACCCTGTTTATGGCACTTCTGATAATAAAAATTCTGCCAAGCATGTAGAAGTGTTGATGCTTTTTAAAACTGTCCCTAAGATATAGTCGGTGCACTGACAACAGCTTCACAACATTGTCAATAAGCAGAAGAAACTTTGGTAGCTGTCACCGGTGCTGTTTTTGTTTTAATTTATCAGACACTTTTAAAAATATGTAACTGAATGCAAGAGAACAGGGGGGGAAAGTGGGGCATTGACTTGTTGTCTATCACATATGTACTGTAACATTGTGATCCTTTCACTTTCTTCAGGTTTGATGTTACACATGGAGAGAAAGAACATGAAAAGAGATGTAGAACATTTAGACTTAATTTGTGTCTACAAGCAGCTTTACACCATCCACAAAACATCCATCAGTCAGTACATAAGATTCTGCCCTCTAAAGAACAGAGTGATTTCCTGCTGGATCTGTACTCCCATGTGAAGCAGTATGAGAGTGAAACAGGCAGCAGTGTTCTTCCAGCATTGCTGCCAGTTTATCAGTCAGTTCCTGATGTCTGGTCCATAAATCTCTCAGAGAGAAAAGTCTCCCTCCTCCTAGAAGTGCTGAAACTCCAAATAATGATGAAACCAGTGGAGCTGAGAGACTGCACAGGAAAAGAGAGTGAAGTGAGGAGTTTCCTTCAGTGTCTGCCCTACATCTCACAGCTCAGGTTTAATAAGTAAGTTTACAAAATCCATGTTTTTATAAACAAATATTTTACTGGGACAATTTTACATTTTTAAATGATTAAAGATTTTTTCCTGATTTGAAATCTTACCTATGACCTTTTAAAATAAATCTTGACAGTAATTTATTTACAGTAACAGAATAAAGTCAGTAAATACATTTAATATCAAGTCATGAGATACAGGTTATAAACTTATGGAAACATAAAGCAGTGAAAAGACACCTGCTGCTGATTTAATGGAAAAGGGATCATTTTTTTGCTAAAAATCTTTCCTGTGTTGATTTTAAGTTTTAATTTTTATGTATTTAGTTTTTAAAAATAATGAATTATTCAATATAAACTTAGGTTAAATGTATATTTACTTTTACCACAACAACAATTTCTTTCAAACTTTTTTGCCCTTTTCGAATGCGTCTATGCTCCATTAGACTGATAGCAAACACTTGAATAAAGTCCCAAGGCGTATTTACTTGGTTATTATTCTTTACTTTGTAAATATATATATATATATATATATATACACACACTGTATATAAATACAATATATGAATATGAAAACATGAATTCAGTAAGGCTGCTTTACTAGGGTCAATCATCCACTCTTATTTTCCAGCTTCAGTCTCTCTAAACCATTTTCATGAAATACTGTTCATTTCAACTTTAAAAATTGTATGTTACATTAAACCATCCATTAAACTTGCTTATGATTTGTAAAGTTGCTTAGAGTCAAATGTTTTTAAAGGCTAAACTGTTAAAAGATCATGCATTAGCTGTGCTGTTTACATTTTCCTTTTCTCACATTTTAACTAGTGATAGCTAGTACTGTAATAATATATTTTTCTTCAGTGTCTGCCCTACATCTCACAGCTCAGGTTTAATCAGTAAGTTTTTATATTATTCTTCAGACAAGTTTTAGTTCCTTGTGCACCACAAACGATAAAATCACTGTTCTGAACTTTGTGTTGTCAGTGATGAAATGTGAATCAGTTCAAACACTGCCTTTTTTTTTATTTATTATTAACTTGTTCTGTCGAATAGAAATTTTAATCCTAATTTGTCTACATGAATCTGATCATTCCTGAAGTGTTGATATACAGTGTACATTGCTTTAGTTTGTGAAGTTGACAAAAAACAAACATGCAAATACACACTTTCATTCACTGTTATTAAAAGGTTGTGTAACGATAATCTCCAGTCATGATTCGATTAAATTCACAAAACTGAGTTCACATAATGATTCTCAGAATATTTTTAACAAAATTTAAAAAGAAAATATTTCTAAATAATATACAATGCAAAAAAAATGCATTTCTGTTTCTCTAAATGGATTAAAAATGGCTATGGACAGAGGTTTAATATTTTTTACATAATTTTACATAACAATATGTTGGATTGAATAAATAAAGTGTCTGATGTCAGAAATGATCGACTGAAACATACTGTATTGAGTTCTGTAGCAGAGCCTCAGGCATCATCTGAATTGGAAATAGACCTCCAAACACTAATTCTCCATGAATCAGTTCTAATTTATTATTTGTATTCATTTACTTGTTTCTTGTTTTACTCCCAATGAAAACCTCAACATCTTCAGCACTGCTACCTTTAGCTCCTGTCTTTTACTCGATGCGAGGTGAAGCTACTTATTCTGTTCATCATAATTTGTCCTGCATTTCATTATTGGAGCTACAGTTAAAGTTGGTGTATGTAGACTGGTTTGAGATCTGCTTATTGAAAATCCAACATTTTATTTTATTTCTGATCAAAGGAACTAAATGAAATAAATGACAAAAAAAAAAAAACATTCGTTCATTTTGATGAACGAGATGTAAAGAACCGAATCACCAAAATGATCAAATCTTCGCATCACCAGTTTCTGTAGGTAATAGAACATGCGCAGTTCCGCCATAATAACATTTAATTTCAAAATAAAAGTCCCGGAGAAACGAATCCACTATTCACTATTTACGCAAATAAAAATTGTCAAAAAAGAAAAAATACAACCCAGCCAACATGTCCATGTGGGCCCCACATGGGTTTTATCTGGGTTATATGGGCATCATGTGGGCATGGGGTCAGAGTGGGCACTTTGATGGGCTGAATGTGGGCCCCAGTTAGGTTGCCTATAGTTTATTCGAGGGCCTTGTATGGGCCACATTTGGGCTATATTTATCTATATTTCTCAAAAGAAATCTATTATTCAATTATTCAATTGATGATAAATTCAATTGATATGTTTTTTGCGTGTTTTATAACATCAACAGTTAAAAAAAAATTATATATTAACAATAACATGATATAAAAAAAAAAAGAGACTCGGTTGTGCAGCTCACCCGCCTTCTGATTCTGAAGAAACAGTCATGACTCACTACCACAGGAGCACCTGACCTGACCTGGAGAACCTGACCTCCCTGTCACGGTAAGAAATTATATTTTGTTTTAAATTAATCTAATTTTACTTTTGTTTTTATTTAATGTATACTTCTGAAAGATTTGTGGTAATTAAAGTTACAGGCACGATATAAAGAAGGTAAGTGTGGAGAGTGAACTGGTTTACCTCAGAGATAAACACCTGTGGAGAAACTGAACATTCGTAATGATTACTAGATAACTAGGACATTGTCTACTAAAATGTGGAAATAACGACTTTTTAAACCATTTTTACCCGTGTTTTCTCCACATAGTGTCCTCATGATAACAGGAGGGTGAAACAGTAAAAGCACTGTGGAGTCTATTTCTCTTTAATTCCTTTATAACGTGTATATACAATACACAGAGAAAAGCTCTGAGGAGATTGTGACAGTACTTAACATTATTTTAATGTGATTTAGGTGAGATAGGTAAAGGTGATAAAAAACTTTCATATTTATATCATTTCTAAACATTAATAAAAACATGATACGTTATGATAACGGTAAAGATAAGGTACATTTGCACCGTTCAGAAAGTCAGTCAGAATCCCGCCACACTCCCCCCCCCCCACCCCGACAAATTCGACAAAACATTCGACAAAACATCATTATAAGTAACTCAAACTAATGTTACAGTGGTCAGTTCATATTCACGGTCCAAAGTGAACCAGTATGAATTTAATAATCGATCTGTGTTCTAGACCCCACTAATTATTCTAAACATTAATCACAACAAAGCCTGAAATTCACCATATTGATGCATTTAACCTTTTGCATGGTATTGTGTCATTTTAACATCATTTACTCAGATCAGTTAACAGTTTGGGCAAATGGTGGATTAGAAGGTGTTTTTTTAGTTCTGATACAGTAGCATGCTCTTCTTTATATTAATTTTTGTGCTTTACAGAAAGCCTGAAGCAGAACCGTTAGCTGAAAACTGTCAGTAAAAAAGAGCTGGAGAAAGCGCTTGGTAAATGGTTCACAAATGCAAGAGACAGAGAAGGCAACCGTGCTTTAGTCATATAACCTATAGCTAGGGCTGCACAATTATTAATATTTTGTCCCGATCACTGTTTTTGAATCTGTTTAATTAAAGGAATACTCCACCCTGAGATGAAAAAATATCTTATAAATTACTGATCCTCAAGGCATCTATACAGTGACTGAGAGCTCAACATGCTGCAACTGAAGAAAACACATGCAAATAGGGTTAGGGTTAGAAAAAAACAACGTTATCATTTTGACAACACATGTGCCGTAAACCCCCACAATGCAACCAAACACAGAAACACGCTGCAAATCCTCACAACCAAACCAAACACAGAAACACGCTGCAAATCCTCACGACGCAACCAAACACAGAAACACGCTGCAAATCCTCACGACGCAACCAAACACAGAAACACGCTGCAAATCCTCACGACGCAACCAAACACAGAAACACGCTGCAAATCCTCACGACGCAACCAAACACAGAAACGCTGCAAATCCTCACGACGCAACCAAACACAGAAACACGCTGCAAATCCTCACGACGCAACCAAACACAGAAACACGCTGCAAATCCTCACGACGCAACCAAACACAGAAACGCTGCAAATCCTCACGACGCAACCAAACACAGAAACGCTGCAAATCCTCACGACGCAACCAAACACAGAAACACGCTGCAAATCCTCACGATGCAACCAAACACAGAAACACACTGCAAATCCTCACAACGCAACCAAATAGCACAGATCACAAAATAAATGTTTCAAGGGGACCACAACAAGTGACAAACCCGTCTGGGACTGCTTATTGTTCAATGTCTATTCGTCAGTGGTGTTGATGTGTGTCGATGACCTGAAAGGTGAGTTGATTGTTTATTTTAACATTGTTTGTTTATGATTCCTTGGCTTTTTGGATATTATTATCCTAAATAATCTGATGAAATACACAAATAACTGTAAAACTTTATTATGTTAACTAGCAAAGCCAGGAATCATGATCAGGATGTTAAAATAAACAAAAAACTCACCTTTCAGATCATCAACACCACCACTGATGAATAGACACTGAACAAGCAGTCCCGGGGTTGTCACTTGTTGGTGTCCCCATGAAACATTTATTTTGTGGTCTGTGCTATTTGCAGTGTAAATTAATTGGTTGTGTTGTGAGGATTTGCAGCGTGTTTCTGTGTTTGGTTGTGTTGTGAGGATTTGCAGGACGTTTATGTTTTCTTCAGTTGCAGTGCGTTGAACTTTCTGGTCCCCTGTGATCCGAGGTGTGACTTACATCTTTCAGCTGATCAGAATCATTGTTCTAATCACTGGCTTTTGGCAATGGCCAAATATTCGTTTAAGAGTCAAGTTCAGACGCAAGGTTAATATTCTAATCGTTACATTCATAAGTTTTGTATTCCATGACTGGTCCCCCGGCATAAGTTATTACTGTGTGAGGCAGAGGCGGGAACAATTCACTGATGAGATTCTAGGATATGTCTTAATTGATGCATGTTTTTTTAGATGCTGCTGTGAATGTTTGTATTTTAAAATTGACTAAATTGCCTTTTCTGTCTTCTTTTCTTTACTGTTTTGTAGGTGTGCAGCCGAGGAATCTGCATAGACCCACCAACTATTCTACATTAGTAATTCTGTTACTCCTGTTTCCTGTTTTTTTACTTGAATTAATTTAAATTAAATGTGATTTACACATTCTGAGTTGAATTCATTTATTTTTCACAGTTCAAATACTCAACCATGTAATTTTAAACATAGAGCAGCACATAAAATCAACTAATATTAGTTATTTGTTTGGTCAGGCACAGTTTTACATTGTAACTGAGGTTTGAATGGTTTGACAGTGGATTTTCCATAGTAAGATTAAATACACATTAAGTTCACCCACAGAAATCAATGATGAAATTAATAAATGGGACCCAATTCTCACCCACTGTGGTCCCATAAGGGGCCCACATGTAGCCCACATTGGCCCCATTTTTAACACCTATTTGGGACCCAAATGGGCCCACCATGGACCCATCAGTGGCCCATCTGGGCTAACACATGGGGCCCATGTGGAGCCGATGGACAAATTTCTCTGGGCCCCATTTGGGTTGCCCATGCAGGGCCCAAGTGACAGCCCATCAAAAACCCACATGGGGCCCACATGACAATGTTGGCTGGGAACTTGGACTTAAAAGGGCAGCACATTAAAACAAAACTACTCTATTCTGAATACACTTCCATCTGAGGTTGCTAGCAAATGAATATTAGCATTTTACCTCATGAAAATTGAGACTTGTTACTGTTCATATAAATGATCAGAATGGAGAAAATGTGATCTCTGACATTAACTGTGTTGTGGATGTTGGTATCAGATGAGCTTTTTCATTATTTCACAAACTGCTAATCTCTACAGCTGTCAGCCAAAAACGAGTATCTAAAGCATTTGTGTGTATGTGGTGTTTTATTTGTAGGTTTGCTGTGTACTGTAATAATATATTTTACTTTTATCCAGGTTTGAGTCTAAACATGGAACAGAGGAACAAAACAAGAGATTGAGAAAATTTACACTGGATTTGTGTCTGCAAGCAGCTTTACACCAACCACAAAACATCCAAGAGACAGTGAAGAAAGTGACAGCATATGATTATAAAGAGCAGAGTGATTTTCTGCTGGATCTGTTCTCCCATGTGAAACAGTATGAGAGTGAAACAGGCAGCAGTGTTCTTCCAGCATTACTACCAGTTTATCAGTCAGTTTTATTCTGGACCATAAATCTCTCAGAGAGAAAAGTTTCCCTTTTACTAGAAGTGCTGAAACTCCAAACAAAGAAGAAACCAGTGGATCTGAGAGACTGTACAGGTGAAGAGAGTGAAGTGAGGAGTTTTCTTCAGTGTCTGCCCCACATCTCATACCTCTGGTTTAATCAGTAAGTTTTTATATTATTCTTTAGAAAAGGTTTAGTAGACTTTTTTCTATTCATTATTAACTTGTTCTGTCAAATAGAAATTTTTCTATTTGTCTACATGAATCTGATCATTCCTGAACTGTTGATATACAGTGCACATTGCTTTAGTTTGTGAAGTTGCCAAAAAACAAACATGCAAATACACACTTTCATTCACTGTTAGTAAAAGGTTGTGTAATGATAATTAGTCATGATTCGATTAAATTCACAAAACTAAGTTCACAAAATGATTCTTAGAATATTTTTAACAAAATTTAAAAAGAAAATATTTCTAAATAATATACAATGCAAAACAAATGCATTTCTGTTTCTCTAAACGGATTAAAAATGGCTATGGACAGAGGTTTAATATTATTTACATCATTTTACATAACAATAACCCAGCCATTATGGATGCACAAGCCAGTGCACTCTTAGTGCTGGTCCCAAGCCCGGGTAAATGGGGAGGGTTGCATTAGGAAGGGCATCCAGCGTAAAACATGTGCCAAATCAAATATGCGGATCACAAATGAGAATTTCATACTGGATCGGTCGAGGCCCGGGTTAACAACGACCGTCACAGGTATCGTTAGCCGACAGGGTATTGGTGGAAATTGGGCTACTGTTGGCCGAAGAAGGAGAAGGAGAGGAGGAAGACGTCTACAAAGACAGCAGGGAAAGGAGCAGTGTAGGAGATTGGAGGTTAGGGTTGGTACTTTAAATGTTGGTACTATGACTGGTAAAGGGAGAGAGGTAGCTGATATGATGGAAAGGAGAAAGGTAGATATGTTGTGTGTTCAGGAGACCAATTGGAATGGGAGTAAGGCCAGGAACTGTCAGGGGTGCAAAAGTAGGACCCAAATGCAGGACGCAGCAATAAAGCTAAACAGAAGTTTTTAATGTGAAATAATCCAGCAAGCACATAAAACAAGGTGTCCAAAAACTTACGGTCCTCAGGGTAAGATACATGACACAAAAAAAAACACAAAAACACGTGTCCAAAAACTTATGACCCCCTGTGAAAGGTAATCCACACAAAAGCAAGGTGTCCGAAAACTTATGGTCCCCTGTGAAAGTAATCCACAACAACCGAGCAAAAACGTATAGTCCTCCAGGGGAAATAGTCCACCGAGAAAACGCACATAAACGGAGAGAGACAAAACAAAAGACACCCGACCGGAATGAAAGAATGAAAAGGAAAGAACAGGGGAAAAAAAAGAAAAAAAAAACAGAGCAAAGCCACGGCGGCGGCACGGCGCGAAATCGCGGAAAAAACAAAGAGGAAAACAAAAACCGGAAGATCCGAAACTGAAAGCAAAAACGAGAAAAAACAAAACCGAGGGACAGGGAAGTCTCAAAGAAAAAAAAACACGGAAGCCAACGAGACAATCTGGCAGCACGCGTAAGAAAGCCGTGTCTATTTATGTGATGGCAAGATGGCGGCCTGGACGGTTGCGGGTTCGCGCTACCCCGGAAGTGGAAGCACCGGAAGTGCCCGCGCTGCTGGCTGACAGTACCCCCCCTCAGGCCGGCTCCAGACGGCCCACCAGGCTGGCCCGGATGATCACGGTGGAAACAGGAAATAAGGCCGGGATCCAAAACGTGGCACGCAGGGACCCACGAGCGCTCCTCAGGGCCGTAGCCCTCCCAGTCCACAAGGTACTGCAAGCCCCGACCCCAGCGCCTGGAGTGCAGGAGACGGCGCACAGTAAAGGCCGGGCCCCCGCCAACGACCCGGGCGGGCGGAGGGGGTCTGGCGGAGGGAACCAGGGAGCAAGCCCGGACAGGTTTGAGGCGCGAAACATGAAAGGTGGGATGGACACGGAAGACTCTGGGAAGGCAGAGGCGGACGGCCGCAGGATTGAGTACCTTGGATATAGGGAAAGGTCCAATAAAACGAGGGGCCAGCTTCCTGCATGCGACCCTTAGTGGCAGGTCCTTGGTAGAGAGCCAAACCCTCTGGCCGGGGCGGTAAACGGGTGCCTGTCGGCGCCTGCGGTTGGCCCAGCGGGCATAGCAGCGGGAAGACCTGAGGAGAGCCACCCGGGTCTTCCTCCAGGCACGGCGGCAGCGCCTGACCAAGGCACCGGCAGAGGGCACTGAGGACTCAATTTCCTGAGACGAAAAGATGGGCGGGTGATAGCCATAAGCGGCTTGGAACGGGGAGAGGCCAGTGGCTGAGGACGGCAGAGTGTTATGGGCATATTCGGCCCATATCAATTGCGAAGCCCAGGAAGCGTTGTCGTCAGTGCAAAGGATGCGAAGGGCTGTCTCCATGTCCTGGTTCAACCTTTCAGCCTGCCCGTTGGTTTGCGGGTGGAACCCGGAGGACAAGCTGACCGAGATACCCAGGAGGCGGCAGAACTCCTTCCAAAAATTGGCAGTGAACTGCGGACCCCGATCCGAGACAATGTTACTAGGGAGACCATGAAGCCGGAACACGTGCTGCAGCAGAAGCTGGGCGGTTTCCTTGGCTGAGGGCAGTTTAGGGAGTGGTATGAAATGAGCCAATGAGAAAGAATGGCGGTATGGCCAGCAGAGGGAGGCAGACCGGTAACGAAGTCAAGGGCTATATGGGACCATGGGCGGTGTGGAACGGGAAGTGGGCGGAGGAGACCCGCCGGGGGGCATCTGGAGCTCTTGTGCTGGGCACAAACAGGACAGGCGGCCACGAACTGACGAACGTCTTCCCTAATAGTGGGCCACCAAAAACGTTGCCGCAGAAGGGCCAAGGTGCGAGGGGTTCCTGGGTGGCAGAAAAGTCGAGAGCAGTGGCACCACTGGAGAACCCGTGAACGGAGCTGGTCCGGAACGTAGAGCCCGCCCTCCGGACAGCCGGCAGAGGTGGGTTGTCCCGAAGTAGCCCTGTGCACCCGGCACCAGTCGGGACAGGGCATCCAGTTTGCAGTTCTTGGAGCCCGGACGGTAGGAGAGCGTAAAGCAAAAATGCCCAAAAAACAGCCCCCACCTGGCCTGCCGGGGGTTGAGGCGCTTACGCGCGCAGATACCCAGGTTGCGATGGTCCGTCCACACAATGAACGGGTGTTCGGCACCCTCCAACCAATGACGCCATTCCTCAAGCGCCAGCTTGACGGCCAGCAGCTCGCGATCCCCGATGGCGTAGTTCCGTTCCGCGGGACATAGTCGGCGTGAAAAGAAGGCGCACGGATGGAGGTGGTTGTCGGTGGCACCCCTCTGAGACAGAATGGCCCCCACACCCTTGTCCGAGGCATCAACCTCCACAACAAATTGCCGGCATGGGTCAGGCAGGGTAAGAACAGGTGCAGACGTGAACCGGGTCTTGAGCTCCAGAAAGGCCTGTTCCGCCTCGGAATTCCAGGTGAAAGGTTGACGAGTAGAGGTGAGTCGGTGTAGTGGCGCCGCGATGGTGCTAAAACCGCGGATGAACTTGCGGTAAAAATTAGCAAAACCTAGGAACCTTTGCAGTTGTTTGCGATTCTCCGGTTCGGGCCACTCCTCTACGGCACGGATCCAGGCCGGATCCATCTGAACACTCCCTACCGACAAGATGAAGCCCAGAAAAGAAGTGCTGGACACATGGAATTCACATTTCTCGGCCTTCACATACAACCGGCTCTGAAGTAGACGGGTGAACACAGTGCGCACATGGCCGCGGTGTTCCTCCAGGGAGCGGGAGTAGATCAGAATGTCGTCCAGGTAGACAAACACAAACCGATGAAGCATGTCCCAAAGAACGTCGTTGACCAGGGCCTGGAAAACAGCAGGGACGTTGGTGAGGCCAAACGGCATGACCAGGTACTCGTAATGGCCTACTGGGGTGTTAAAGGCCGTCTTCCATTCATCCCCCTCACGGATGCGAACCAGGTGGTAGGCGTTGCGAAGGTCAAGTTTGGTAAAGACGGTGGGAGCTCAAAAGCCGTGGACATCAAGGGCAAGGGGTACCGGTTCTTAATGGTGATGGAGTTAAGCCCTCGGTAGTCGATGCAGGGGCGGAGGCTCTTGTCCTTCTTTTCCACAAAAAAGAAACCTGCCCCCGCTGGGGAGGAGGAAGGGCGGATGATCCCAGAAGCGAGGGACTCCCGGATGTAGTCTGCCATAGCTTCCCTTTCAGGACCAGTCAGGTGGTAGAGGCGGCCTCGGGGAGGAGCCGTTCCCGGCAACAGGTCAATACCGCAATCATAAGGACGGTGGGGCGGTAAAGACAGGGCTCTAGCTTTACTGAAAACGACGCCCAAATCATGGTACTCCGCAGGGACAGAACCGAGGTCGGAGGTGGATTCCCCACCAGAACGACTAGGAGTCTGGGGAACCGAGGAGAGGCAGCTGGCATGACACGAAATCCCCCACTCCAACACCCGGCCACTGGTCCAGTCCAGGCGAGGGTTGTGCCTCTGCAACCACGGGAAACCGAACATGGCCGGCGCTCTGACAGGAACATTGGAGGTGGGTTCAAACTGTTTTATTATGGTGTGGATGGAAAGAGAAATGGTGTAGGGGTGATTCTGAAGGAAGAGTACAGTAAGAGTGTAGTGGAGGTGAAGAGAGTTTCTGATAGGGTGAAGATCGTGAAGCTGGAAGTTGAAGGGATGATGATAAATGACATCAGTGCCTATGCTCCACAAGTTGGCTGTGAGATGGAGGAGAAGGAAATATTCTGGAGTGAATTAGATGAAGTGGTAGATGTACTTAGGAAAGAACGATTGGTGATTGGGGCAGACTTTAATGGGCATGTAGGTTGTTTAGTTAAATCAACTTAACATTCTTAATTTAGTTTTAATATATTAAGTTAATTAAGTTCAATTATTCTAAAATGTATATTGTTGCCTTCAACCAAAACAAATAATCCGGTTTTATTGATTAGTTTATTCAATGAATCTACAGGTATTTACATTTATTTTCCAACAAGAATGTTACAGTACAAAATATGAAAATATTTATTTTCCAAAACTCTAATTTATTTTTACTTATTTCAGTAATACTAATAAAAATAATCATTTACAAAATAATACAAAACAAATAATACAAAAGACTTATTTTATATTTCCTTTTTCTTTGAAACTAACAAAAAGCTAACAATGCATCAGTTATTCAATGCAAGACCAACATTAAGGAATGAACATGATCAGTACTGAAACAAATGTACTGCTACAGCAAACGGCACAACTTTATGGAGAAAACATACAGTCTGTCCTGCCTTATGAAAAGAGTTTATTTTTCAGGACCTGGACCTTGTTTGAATGCTTGTTCGCATTTAGTTCCATAAATAACTTTTGAAATACTTAAAAGTGTATATAAGATCTCGTGAGTAAGCCAAGTTTAATGCATAAATTAGACCAAGTATCACAGAACATGCATTTGCCACATTGTTCAGGTTTTCAAATATTTGGATGCCCTTAATGATGATGCAAACATCTTCATAAGGGTCTGTAGCATCTGCTCCTTCATGTATGATGTCATAGATTCCCAGGGTGGTGTTGCGCATCGAGGTTGCAACGACATCCTAAAAATATTAAGTATAAAAAGAGATTTATCAACAGATCAAGGGTGAGAGGAGGGGTTTGTTGCACAGAAACATAAAATATGTTTTGGAAAAATGTAAATGACTTACCATACACTCCTTCACAAGGTAAGGGTACATCAAAGAAGTGGAGTCCTCGCACTGTGCGTCAGGTGCAGCAAAATGTCACAGTACACGTTGGAATGTTTCCCGTGGACGACCAGCCTTCTTGGCGGACTAGAATGAGTTTGTGGTGATGTAAAGATTCAAGAATATTGAATCTTTACATCATCACAAACTCATTCTAGTCCGCCAAGAAGGCTGGTCATCCACGGAAGACAAATACAAGAGAGGACAGGATACTGCGGAGGATCTCAGCTGGAATTGCTCACCAGTTCATAGCTGAACAGGGTAAGGATCTGTCTTGTCATACAGTGTCTCGACGTTAAAGAGCATTTGGACTGAAAGTCTACTCTGCAATGACCAAACCTCTCATTAGCAGAAAGAATCAAAAGGCTAGACTAAGCATGTTGTGTGGACAGAGGAGAACTGCTCCAAAGTTCACTTCAGTGAATTCAGCAAGTTTAATTTATTTGGGTCCGATGGGAAACATTATGTTCGGCGACAACCTGGAGAAAGACTGAACCCAAAGTGTGTAAAGAAGTCAGTGAAAAGTGGAGGAGGAAGTGTCAGGGTTTGGGGCATGTGTTCTGCAGCAGGAGTTGGACCTCTTATACAGCTACATGGCAGAGTGAATGCAAATGTTTATCAGAACCTTCTTCAACAACATATGGTTCCTTCCCTGCGTTCATCACCCAATCAGCCCGCAGCGTTCATGCAGGACAACGCTCCATGTCACACAGCAAAACGGGTAAAGCAGTTCCTTGAAACTGAAAACATTGAAATAATGACATGGCCTGCACAGAGTCCTGATCTCAACCCAATAGAGAACCTCTGGAAAATCCTTGGTGACAAAGTTATGGCCGAGAAACCCACTACTGTGGAGGAGACTGGAAGAAGAGTGGAGAGACTAGTGCTGTCCTGTGGCCGCAGATGTGCTGAAGTCATTCAGAGCAGAGGCCTGTACACTTCCTACTAATTGCTGACTGTTGTAACCTTCAGAAAATTTTGTTGTAATTTTTTTCCATGCTACAGTCATTGTTGTTCTCAAATTTTGATCAGTGTGTTTTCTGCAAAATAATGTTTTTTTTGGAAATGCCTTAGTTATTTTGTGGAAAAGGTGTTCTGGTAGCATGGTATAGACAGGAAAAAAAATCCACTGGTGAGCAGTGAAGATGACATTATTTCAGAATTGTTCAATTGTTTATAAATTGTTCTCTAATTTTGATCACGTGTGTGTGTGTGTGTGTGTGTGTGTGTGTGTGTGTGTATATATATATATATATATATATATATATATATATATATATATGTATATATATATATATATATATATATATATATATATATATATATATATATATATATATACATACACACACACACACACACACACACACACACACGTGATCAAAATTAGCCATTTTGATTTTGTTGATCTCGATCATCGGTTACCTCGATGCTTTTGGCGACCCCTAGGACATCGACATACAGTGGAACCCGGTTATGTCGATGTCCTAGGGGGTCGCCAAAAAGCATCGAGGTAACCGATGATCGAGATAAACGGAAATCAAAATGGCGGCAATTGAAGCCGGGAGCTTCAGAGAAAGCGGCCGAAAAAGCACCTGCCACGCTGAAGGGGGCCGAGGGGGGCGTGGCAGGTGCTCCCGGCTTCAATCGCGCACATATGGTGCTCGTTTATCATCATCACCAGCTCCTATTTAAACTTCCACACTCTCACTGTCCGTTATTGTTGGTATATGTTGGTTCATGGCGGTCGTTGTTATCGCGCATGCGTATCCCGGTACGTGCCTTCCCACCGGCACTCTCTCAACGGCTGCACTTCTCTTCCCAAAGCCGCGCCGCGCCTCTACTAACACTACTAACACTAGCACTAACTAACAGCAGAGATTCACCAGTATACAATACAACACCTGTAGCAGCTGTAAGCCTTGATTTTTTTTTCTCGCCACTTCCGCGAGTTCTTCTGCGGCTGCACCAAGATAACCGACATTAAATGGCACATTTTTACCCCCAAAACCGATAAAAAAAGCTTAGAAAATGCGAGAATTTGGCGGTTCCACTTCAAAAACGTTGACTTAATAGGGTTGTCGAGTTAACCGAGGGTGAGATAACCGGGTTCCACTGTATATATATACACACATAGACACACACACACACACACACACACACACACACACACACACACATATACAGTACAGACCAAAAGTTTGGACACACCTTCTCATTCAAAGAGTTTTCTTTATTTTCATGACTATGAAAATTGTAGAGTCACACTGAAGGCATCAAAACTATGAATTAACACATGTGGAATTATATATGAAATTATATACATAACAAAAAAGTGTGAAACAACTGAAAATATGTCATATTCTAGGTTCTTCAAAGTAGCCACCTTTTGCTTTGATTACTGCTTTGCACACTCTTGGCATTATCTTGATGAGCTTCAAGAGGTAGTCACCTGAAATGGTTTTCACTTCACAGGTGTGCCCTGTCAGGTTTAATAAGTGTGATTTATTGCCTTATAAATGGGATTGGGACCATCAGTTGTGTTGTTCAGAAGTCAGGTGGATACACAGCTGATAGTCCTACTGAATAGACTGTTAGAATTTGTATTATGGCAAGAAAAAAGCAGCTAAGGACAGAAAAACGAGTGGCCATCATTACTTTAAGAAATGAAGGTCAGTCAGTCCGAAAAATCAGGAAAACTTTGAAAGTGTCCCCAAGTGCAGTCACAAAAACCATCAAGCGCTACAAAGAAACTGGCTCACATGCGGACTGCCCCAGGAAAGGAAGACCAAGAGTCACCTCTGCTGCGGAGGATAAGTTCATCTGAGTGACCAGCCTCAGAAATCGCAGGTTAACAGCAGCTCAGATTAGAGACCAGGTCAATGGCACACAGAGTTCTAGCAGCAGACACATCTCTACAACAACTGTTAAGAGGAGACTGTGTGAATCAGGCCTTCATGGTAGAATATTTGCTAAAACCACTGCTAAAGAAAGGCAACAAGCAGAAGAGACTTGTTTGGGCTAAAGAACACAAGGAATGGACATTAGACCAGTGGAAATCTGTGCTTTGGTCTGATGAGTCCAAATTTGAGATCTTTGGTTCCAACCACTATGTCTTTGTGCGACGCAGAAAAGGTGAACGGATGGACTCTACATGCCTGGTTCCCACCGTGAAGCATGGAGGAGGAGGTGTGATGGTGTGGGGGTGCTTTGCTGGTGACACTGTTGGGGATTTATTCAAAATTGAAGGCATACTGAACCAGCATGGCTACCACAGCATCTTGCAGCGGCATGCTATTCCATCCGGTTTGCGTTTAGATGGGCCATCATTTATTTTTCAACAGGACAATGACCCCAAACACACCTCTAGGCTGTGTAAGGGCTATTTGACCAAGAAGGAGAGTGATGGGGTGCTGCGCCAGATGACCTGGCCTCCATAGTCACCGGACCTGAACCCAATCGAGATGGTTTGGGGTGAGCTGGACCGCAGAGTGAAGGCAAAAGGGCCAACAAGTGCCAAGCATCTCTGGGAACTCCTTCAAGACTGTTGGAAGACCATTTCAGGTGACTACCTCTTGAAGCTCATCAAGAGAATGCCAAGAGTGTGCAAAGCAGTAATTAAAGCAAAAGGTGGCTAATTTGAAGAACCTAGAATGACATTTTTCAGTTGTTTCACACTTTTTTGTTATGTATATAATTCCATATATAATTCCACATGTGTTAATTCATAGTTTTGATGCCTTCAGTGTGAATCTACAATTTTCATAGTCATGAAAATAAAGAAAACTCTTTGAATGAGAAGGTGTGTCCAAACTTTTGGTCTGTACTGTATGTATGTATATTATATATATATATACATACCAGCAGGATCGGGGGGAATCCGCGATGCGCTTTGGGAAGAAAAGAGCAGCCGTTGAGAGAGTGCCGGTGGGAAGACACGTACCGGGATACGCATGCGCGATAACAACGACCGCCATGAACCAACATATACCAACAATAACGGACAGTGAGAGTGTGGAAGTTTAAATAGGAGCTGGTGATGATGATAAACGAGCACCATATGTGCGCGATTGAAGCGGAGCTTCAGAGAAAGCGGCCGAGAAAGCACCTGACACGCTGAAGGGGGCCGAAGGGGGCGTGGCAGGTGGATTCCTGACAGATAAACATGTACTGTATGTACATTTTTATAGCATGACTTCATCAAACAAATCGCGGCAACGCTGTTGTGTAAAAACCTTAAAAAACACGTGCATGCACATTCTCATTTATTAACCCTCTGGAGTCTGAATTGCCGCCGGCGCCCAAACGTGCTTTTTTTTCAGATGCCAGCAAAAAGAGCTGAAACTGCTCGGTCATATTTGATCAGAAATGTCAAAGTAATACATCATTTAAATCTGTAAAGGGTCTACTTTCATTTGTGTATGCTCACTATACAAACAAAACGTTGTATTTTTTTAAAATGAATAAAATAGTCAGGGTGCGCCATCTGTCGCCTTTGTCTGCGTAAACTTTGTTTAGAAACGCGTCATCAAAAAGCCCTGAAACTCGGCCAATAGCTGACACACGGAAATAAAAAATATATCCTTAGACAGCTTAAAGTGTGTAGTTTTAGAATAAGTCGGTGAAATAAAAAACATATGTTTTCATTTAATGTAAATCATGTAAAACCAAGTAGAAGCACAGATTTTCACGCCCCCCCCGCTATTCACAGGTAAAACAGTTCACACGTTGAGTCACACACACACACACACGCCCCCCGGACAGTGGCATAAAACAATGCCAGAGAATTTACCTTTTCATCTGAAGAAGATTGCGATTCCGACGAGGAACGTTTGCATTTTGAAGAGCGAGGACTTTCCAGCAAGTTGCTACGATGAGTAAGTTATTTAGTCTTACATTCTGATCATATAAAACTCATATTGTTTGTAGACATCTCTGCCTAGCTTTTGTCAACATTGCCTTTTAATGTTACAACAAATATCCACCAATATCTGCTCATTTTTAACATTAACTGTTTGTAATTGTATGCTCTAAATATTGTTGACGTTATATAGTTATATTTTAGCCTCAGTTCAGTTTTGGTTGGTGTCACTGATCATCCTGAAAGGCTGTTATGTAGTGTTAGCTAGCAGAGATGTTCCCAAATGCTGAGGTGTAAATGCTATATGTACAATGCATGCTAACAAATATATATTGTTCAAGAATACTATATTTATCAAATATATATTCATCAAAAATACTGAAAAATATATTGTTTGATTATTTTTAGGAGTGTGGCTGCATCACCCCTGCCTTCAATGGAAACTCACACCAGGCCACGCAGGTGTCGCTCCATTTTGAGTTCGACGAGAATCATCCTGAGTAAGTACATATTTTGTATTTTCTTAAATTATATTTAGTTTGAATCATTATTGCATTGTATGACATATGCAAACAACTTTACCAATGACACAATTAGTGATGTTCGTGTGTGTGTTTCATAAACAGATGTGATCAAGCACCTGCTCCAAAAAGGGCAAAGGCAGCACACACACAGTCCACCACGTCATGGAAGGATCAGACAGATAATGACACAGTTCCACAGACTCTGTGATTCCTGCCCACATTCTCCATTTAGTCTATTTAAAATGTTTTTCCCGGACAGTGTTGTGTCAACTCTGTGCCACAACACAAATGCTCAAGCTGCCAAGTCAATAGCCAAGGGACGCAAATACAAATGGAGAGATGTAACCGTGAGTGAGATGTATCGCTACATTGGGCTCTTATTTTACATGGCAATGGTAAAGTTGCCCTTCATCATAGACTACTGGCGACAGAGCAGTATCTTCACAATTCCCTTTCCAGCAACAATTATGTCAGGGGACAGATACAGGAACATTTCATGGAATTTACACATGAGTCACCCAGATGCAGACAAAGAAAACGACAGAAAGAGGGGCACATCTGAACATGACCGTTTGTTCAGAGTGAAACTGATTATGGACACAATCCGTAAGACATGCAAAGCAATTTATCATCCTAGAAGACATTTAGCCGTGGATGAGAGGATGGTAGCATGCAAAGCTAACACTGGGAGGACACAGTACATAAAAGCCAAGCCGACTAATTGGGGGTTCAAGTTGTTTGTTCTTGCTGATTCCTCAAATGGATACACTATAATTATTTAATGCATAGTATTGTAGCCCTACAGGCTGGGATTTGCAGAACCCTACTGTAGTGTATTGTTAGTTTTTGTTGCACTCTTTATTTTTTATACATACTGTACTGTATTGTTTTATTGTTACACAATTCCCTTTTTAATGATGTCCTTGCTAATGTGTATTTTTAATAAACACAAAGGAAACATTACTTGTTGTAGTACTGTACTTCTCACTGTGATCCTGGCTCAGTGATCCACAGCTCATTATGTAATCGACAGCTCATTATGCGACCCATTGTCTACGAAGCTGTCAGTCAGTTGACGCCTCTTCGCATATGGCCTTTCAAAGTAGAAAGTGTTTTTTAAATTTTAAATCAAAGTATTGTTTAAGGTGAATGAGCAGGCAGGATGATTTTCACATCATTAAAAATAAAAAACCTACATTAGAAGCTCTGTTCTCAAAAAGTCTTGGGGAAACATGTTTACTATCGGTTTTGTGGCCTTATTTCAGTGAGGTTTTTTTTTGCTTTTTCAAAAACCAAGCATAAACCTTATTTTGTCAAAAATACAAACAAACACATATAAGTTGTTTACATATTATGGTAGCCCAGTTTGTGCTAAATACAGTGTAATAAGCCTTTTGTCAATAATATATTTTAAAAGCAACTAAAAAGAACCAAAAGTAAGAGCATGTCAAAATCTCTCAAGGGGACAAAAACACCCTCAGACTCCAGAGGGGTTTAACGCACATCATGTACATAAAGAAATTTCAAGCACGTTAATATATTGCCGCCATTTTGATTTTCGTTTATCTCGATCATCGGTTACCTCAATGCTTTTTGCCAACCCCCTAGGACATCGACATAACCGGGTTCCACTGTATATATAAAATGTGTTTTAGAAATATTACCTCTAGGAATGGCCTACTAATATCCGATCACTGCCGTCCTCCTGCCAGACAAAGACAAACAAAATGGCAAAGATTAATATTACCCTAATAATAAGAATCGAATAATAAAATCAAATAATCACATTTTAACAAATATAAATTAAATTAAAGCGGAAAACAAGACCGTAACTAACATGAACGTGAAACCCACATGAAGAACACGGTAACATCATGAAAATATCATACAAAACATGAGATTATTCGCGATTAACCAACCTTACCTAATGACATCCTCAATATATATACATAAAAAAGTCAAATCTCACCTGGATGTGTGTCCACAAGGAAAAATCTTCCCTTGTTTTCTCTTTTTGCACCTGAACTTTGTTTAAACTGATTCCCATTAAATGGCGCCTAACAAAAACAGAGCAGAAAAGTTTTCATTTGCGCATGTGCGGATATTACTCCACCTCTTGACCAAAGCGCGGTACTGCAGAAGCTACACAACTCTATTTCATTCGTTTTACTTGAATTAGTTGTGTTAAACTGAAATCTTACTATTTTTAAATTTTGTCAACACGACTCTTTTAATTTTAATACACAAACTTAAGTACATTATTTAATTTAAACATAGTTATATTCTTTGGTCCAACAGCAGGCACATTTAATTTTTTTGAGTGTAGATTTTGCTAAAAGGATGGAAATGGCAGTGGTGAACACTTATTTTAAGAAGAAGGAGGATCATAGGGTGACGTATAAGAGTGGAGGAAGGTGCACACAGTTGGACTATGTGCTATGCAAGAGAGGCAACCTGAAGGAAATTGGAGACTGTAAGGTGTTGGCAGGGGACAGTGTAGCTAGACAGCATCGGATGGTGGTCTGTAGGATGGTTGTGGAGATGAAGAAAAAGAGGAGGAGAGTGAGGACTGAAAGAAGAATAAGATGGTGGAAACTGAAGGAGGAAGAGTGTAGTGTGAGGTTTAGGGAAGAGGTCAGACAGAGGCTCGGTGGTGTTGAAGAGGTGTTGGATGATTGGCCAACTACTGCAGGAGTGATGAGGGAGACAGCTAGAAAAGTTCTTGGTGTGACATCTGGAAATAGAAAGCAAGACAAGGAGATGTGGTGGTGGAATGAGGAAGTGCAGGAGAGCATAAGGAGAAAGAGGTTGGCAAAACAGAAGTGGGATCGACAGAGTGATAAGAAAAGTAGGCAGGAGTACAAGGAGATGCGGCAGCAGGTAAAGAGGGATGTGGCGAAAGCCAAGGAAAAGGCATATGAGGAGCTGTATGAGAGGTTGGACAATAAGGAATTAGAAAAAGATTTAAACCGATTGGCCAGGCAGAGGGACCGAGCTGGGAAGGATGTGCTGCAAGTTAGAACAGTAAAGGATTGAAATGGAAATGTGTTGACTAGTGAGGAGAGTGTGTTAAGAAGGTGGAGGGAGTATTTTGAGCAGCTGATGAATGAGGAAAATCAGAGAGAGAGAAGGTTGGATGATGTGGAGTTGGTGGATGTAGATAGAAATAGTAAGGAGGAAGTGAGAGCAGCGATTAAGAGGATGAAGAGTGGAAAGTCGGTTGGACCAGATGACATACCGGTAGAAGCGTGGAGATGTTTAGGAGAGATGGCAGTGGAGTTTTTAACCAGATTGTTTAACAGGATTTTGGAAGGTGAGAAGATGCCAGAGGAATGGAGAAGAAGTGTGCTGGTACCGATCTTTAAGCATAAGGGAGATGTGCAGACCTGCAGTGACTACAGGGGAATTAAGTTGATCAGTCACACCATGAAGTTATGGGAAAGAGTAGTGGATGCCAGGCTGAGAGAAGAGGTGACCATCTGTGAGCAACAGTATGGTTTCTTGCAGAGGAAGAGCACCACAGATGACCTATTTGCTTTGAGGATGTTGATGGAGAAGTATAGAGAAGGACAGAAGGAATTGCATTGTGTATTTGCAGATTTAGAGAAAGCGTACGACAGAGTGCCAAGAGAGGAGTTGTGGTATTGTATGAGGAAGTCAGGTGTGTCAGAGAAGTATGTGAGGGTGGTGCAGGACATGTATGAGGACAGTGTGACGGCAGTGAAGTGTGCAGTAGGTACGACAGACTGGTTCAGGGTGAAGGTTGGACTGCATCAAGGATCGGCCCTGAGCCCTTTCCAGTTTGCAGTGGTGATGGACAGGTTGACGGACGAGGTCAGACAGGAGTCTCCCTGGACCATGATGTTTACGGATGATATTGTGATTTGTGGTGAGAGTAGGGAGCAGGTTGAGTAAGACAGAGCACATGTGTGTGAATGAGAGGGAGGGCAGTGGAGTGGTGCGCTTGCAGGGAGAAGAGGTGGAGAAGGTGGAGGAGTTCAGGTACCTGGGGTCAACAGTGCAAAGTAATGGAGAGTATGTTAGAGAAGTAAAGAAAAGAGTGCAGGCAGGGTGGAGTGGGTGGAGAAGAGTGACAGGAGTGATTTGTGATAGTAGGTAGTATCTGCAAGAATGAAAGGAAAAGTTTATAGGTCTGTGGTGAGACCTGCGATGTTGTATGGATTAGAGACAGTGGCATTGAGTAAAAGACAGGAGGTGGAGCTGGAGGTAGCAGAGCTGAAAATGTTAATCTTTTCGTTGGGAGTGACGAGGATGGATAAGATTAGAAGGTAGTTTATTAGAGGGACAGCTCATGTAGGATGTTTTGGTGACAAGGTGAGGGAGGCGAGATTGAGATGGTTTGGACATGTACAGAGGAGGGACATGAATTATATTGGTAGGAGAATGCTGAGGATGGAGCCACCAGGTAGGAGGAAAAGAGGAAGGCAAGGAAGAGGTTCATGAATTTGGTGAGGGAAGACATGCAGGTAGTTGGTGTGAAAGAGGCAGATGTAGAGGACAGGGTGGTATGGAGACGGTTGATCCGCTGTTGCGACCCCTAATGGGAGCAGTCGAAAGAAGAAGAAGAAGAAGAATTTTACATAACAATATGTTGGATTGAATAAATAAAGTGTCTGATGTCAGAAATGATCGACTGAAACATACTGTATTGAGTTCTGTAGCAGAGCCTCAGGCGTCATCTGAATTGGAAATAGAGCTCCTAAGACTAATTCCCCATGAATCAGGTCTAATATATTATTTGCATTCATTAACTTGTTTCACTCCCATTGAAAATCTCAACATCTTCAGCACTGCTACCTTCAGCTCCACCTGTCTTTTAATCAATGCCAGGTGAAGCTACTTATTCTGTTCATCATAATTTTTCCTGCATTTTATTATTGGAGCTACAGTTAAAGTTGGTGTATGTAGACTAGTTTGGGATCTGCTTATTGAAAATCCAACATTTTATTTCATTTCTGATCAAAGGAACTAAATGAAATAAATGACTCAAAAAAAGATTAGTTAATTTTGATGAACGAGATGTAAACAACCGAATCACTAAAATGATCCGATCTTCCCATCATCAGTTTCTTTAAGTAATTGAATATGCGCAGTTCCGCCATAATAACATTTAATTTCAAAATAAGTCCCGGAGAAAAGAATTCACACTTTACTATTTACGCAAATAGAAATAGCAAAAGAAGCAAAAGTACAACTTGGACTTAAAAGGGCAGCACATTAACACAAAACTACTCTGTTCTGAATACAATTCCATCTGAGGTTGCTAGCAAATGAACATTAGCATTTTACCTCATGGAACTTAAGACTTGTTATTGTTCATATAAATGATCATAATTGAGAAAATGTGATCTCTGACATTAACTGTGTTGTGGATGTTGGTATCAGATAAGCTGTTTCATTATTTTACAAACTGCTGATCTCTACAGCTGTCAGCCAAAAACAAGTATCTAAAGCATCTGTGTGTGTAAGTGGTGTTTTATTTGTAGGTTTGCTGTGTACTGTAATAATATATTTTACTTTTATCCAGGTTTGAGTCTAAACATGGAACAGAGGAACAAAACAAGAGTTTGAGAAAATTTACCCTGGACTTGTGTCTGCAAGCAGCTTTACACCAACCACAACACTTCTGGGAGACAGTGCAGAAAGTAATTGCATATGATTATAAAAAAGCAAGTGATTTCCTGCTGGATCTGTGCTCCCATGTGAAGCAGTATGAGAGTAAAACAGGCAGCAGTGTTCTTCCAGCATTACTACCAGTTTATCAGTCAGTTTTATTCTGGACCATAAATCTCTCAGAGAGAAAAGTTTCCCTCTTACTAGAAGTGCTGAAACTCCAAACAGAGAAGAAACCAGTGGATCTGAGAGACTTTACAGAAGAAGAGAGTGAAGTGAGGAGTTTTCTTCAGTGTCTGCCCTACATCTCACATCTCAGGTTTAATGAGTAAGTTTTTATATTATTCTTCAGACAAGTTTTAGTTCCTTGTGCACCACAAATGATAAAATCACTGTTCTGAACTTTGTGTTGTCAGTGATGAAATGTGAATCAGTTCAAACACTGACTTTTTTCTATTCATTATTAACTTGTTCTGTCGAATACAAATTTTAATCCCAATTTGTCTACATGAATCTGATCATTCCTGAAGTGTTGATATACAGTGTACATTGCTTTAGTTTGTGAAGTTGCCAAAAACAAACAAACATGCAAATACACACTTTCATTCACTGTTAGTAAAAGGTTGTGTAACGATAATCTCCAGTCATGATTCGATTAAATTCACAAGACTGAGTTCACAAAATGATTCTCAGAATATTTTTAACAAAATTTAAAAAGAAAATATTTCTGAATAATATACAATGCAAAAAAAATGCATTTCTGTTTCTCTTAACAGATTAAAAATGGCTATGGACAGAGGTTTAATATTATACATATACATAACAATACGTTGGATCGAATAAATAAAGTGTCTGACGTCGGAAATGATCGACTGAAACATACTGTTTTGAGTTCTGTAGCAGAGCCTCAGGCATCATCTGAATTGGAAATAGGCCTCCAAACACTAATTCTCCATGAATCAGGTCTAATTTATTATTTCTTTTAATCCAAATTTGAATCCTAGTTAATGTACATGAATCTGATTATTCCTCTAAAGTTAGTATACAGTGTATGTTGTAAAGAACATGTGATCTACGATGCCTGTGGTGTCTTTTCTGATTAGGGAAGAATCACACAGCACACAGAATGGCACATACACTCACCGGCCACTTTATTAGGTACACCTTACTAGTACCGGGTTGGACCCCCTTTTTCCTTCAGAACTGCCTTAATCCTTCAGGGCATAGATTCAACAAGGTACTGGAAACATTTCTCAGAGATTTTGGTCCATATTGACATGATAGCATCACGCAGTTGCTGCAGATTTGTCGGCTGCACATCCATGATGCGAATCTCCCGTTCCACCACATCCCAAAGGTGCTCTATTGGATTGAGATCTGATGACTGTGGAGGCCATTTGAGTACAGTGAACTCACTGTCATGTTCAAGAAACCAGTCTGAGATATTTCGTGCTTTATGACCTGGCGCGTTATCCTGCTGGAAGTAGCCATCAAAAGATGGGTACGCTGTGGTCATAAAGGGATGGACATGGTCAGCAACAATACTCAGGTAGGCTGTGGCGTTGACACGATGCTTAATTGGTACTAATGGGCCCAAAGTGTGCCAAGAAAATATCCTCCACACCATTACACCACCACCACCAGCCTAAACCGTTGATACAAGGCACGATGGATCCATGCATTCATGTTGTTGACGCCAAATTCTGACCCTACCATCCGAATGTCGCAGCAGAAATCGAGACTCATCAGACCAGGCAATGTTTTTCCAATCTTCTATTGTCCAATTTTGGTGAGCTTGTGCAAACTGTAGCCTCAGTTTCCTGTTCTTAGCTGTCAGGAGTGGCACCCGTTGTGGTCTTCTGCTGCTGTAACCCATCCGCCTCAAGGTTCGACGTGTTGTGCATTCAGAGATGCTCTTCTGCATACCTCGGTTGTAACGAGTGGTTATTTAAGTTACTGTTGCCTTTCTATCAGCTCGGACCAGTCTGGCCATTCTCCTCTGACCTCTAGCATCAACAAGGCATTTGCGCCCACAGAACTGCCGCTCACTAGATATTTTCTCTTTTTCGGACCATTCTCTGTAAACCCTAGAGATGGTTGTGCGTGAAAATCCCAGTAGATCAGCAGTTTCTGAAATACTCAGACCAGCCCGTCTGGCACCAACAACCATGCCACGTTCAAAGTCACTTAAATCAATTTTCTTCCCCATTCTGACGCTCGGTTTGAACTGTAGCAGATCGTCTTGACCATGTCTACATGCCTAAATGCATTGAGTTGCTGCCATGTGATTGGCTGATTAGAAATTTGCGTTAATGAGCAGTTGGACAGGTGTACCTAATAAAGTGGCCGGTGAGTGTACATTATTCTTCAATTTAATGCAGATAACAGACAAGTATATACACACTGTAAAAAACCTGAGCTAAAACTGTTCCTGATTGAGTCCAGACAAAGACTTTCTGTAAACCTTAAGTGATCCCATCGTAAATATCCTATAGACACTGAACAGACAACATAGGAATGTGTGTTTAGAGAACTAGTGTGAGGCCCATCTTAATTCATACATTTACACAAAGCAATAGATCAGATTTTTTTGGTTTGAATCTTGACATTATTGTTACAATAATTATGAGAGTCACGTGACAAAATAACTAATGACACAGATCAGAAGATATGCTAGATTAAGCTACTTCTTCTTTCGGCTGCTCCCATTAGGGGTCGCCACAGTGGCTCATCCGTCTCTTTCTTACCCCCCTGTCCTCTACATCTGCCTCTTTCACACCAACTACCTGCATGTCTTCCCTCACCACATCCATGAACCTCCTCCTTGATCTTCCTCTTTTCCTCCTTCCTGGTGGCTCCATCCTCAGCATTCTCCTACTGATATACCCCATGTCCCTCCTCTGCACATGTCCAAACCATCTCAATCTCACCTCCCTCACCTTGTCTCCAAAACGTCCTACATGCGCTGTCCTTCTAATAAACTTATTTCTAATCCTGTCCATCCTCATCACTCCCAATGAACATCTCGACATCTTCAGCTCTGCTACCTCCAGCTTCACCTCCTGTCTTTTACTCAATGCCAGGTGAAGCTACTTATTCTGTTCATCATAATTTTTCCTTAGCTGCATTTCATTATTGGAGCTATAGTTAAAGTTTGTGTATGTAGGTTTGAGATCTGCTTATTGAAAATCTAACATTTAATTTTATTTCTGATCAAAGGAACTAAATGAAATAAATAACAAAAAAAAAAAAACATTCGTTCGTACTGATGAACGAGATTTAAAGAACCGAATCACTAAAATGATCAGATCTTCCCATCACAAGTTTCTATAATTAATATAACATGCGCAGTTCTGCCATAATTACATCTAATTTCAAAATAAAAGTCCCAAAACAAATAATTCACAACAATTCACTATATACACAAATAAAAATAGCAAAATATTTAGCAAAAATACAACTTGGACTTAAAAGAGCAGCACATAAACACAAAACTACTCTGTTCTGAATACACTTCCATCTGAGGTTTCTAACAAATGAATATTAGCATTCTACCTCATGGAACTTAAGTCTTGTTGCTGTTTATATAAATGATCAGAATGGAGAAAATGTGATCTCTGATATTAACTGTGTTGTGGATGTTGGTATCAGATGAGCTGTTTCATTATTTCATAAACTGCTGATCTCTACAGCTGTCAGCCAAAAACAAGTATCTAAAGCATCTGTGTGTGTAAGTGTTGTTTTATTTGTAGGTTTTCTGTGTACTGTAATAATATATTTTACTTTTATCCAGGTTTGAGTCTAAACATGGAACAGAGGAACAAAACAAGAGATTTAGAAAATTTACACTGGACTTGTGTCTGCAAGCAGCTTTACACCAACCACAAAACATCCGGGAGACAGTGGAGAAAGTAATTGCATATAGTCATAAAGAACAGAGTGATTTCCTGCTGGATCTGTGCTCCCATGTGAAGCAGTATGAGAGTGAAACAGGCAGCAGTGTTCTTCCAGCATTACTACCAGTTTACCAGTCAGTTTCAGTCTGGTCCATAAATCTCTCAGAGAGAAAAGTTTCCATATTCCTAGAAGTGCTGAAACTCCAAACACAGAAGAAACTAGTGGAGCTGAGAGACTGTACAGGTGAAGAGAGTGAAGTGAGGAGTTTTCTTCAGTGTCTGCCCTACATCTCACAGCTCAGGTTTAATGAGTAAGTTTTTATATTATTCTTCAGTCAAGTTTTAGTTCCTTGTGCACCACAAATGATAAAATCACTGTTCTGAACTTTGTGTTGTCAGTGATGAAATGTGAATCAGTTCAAACACTGACTTTTTTCTATTCATTATTAACTTGTTCTGTCGAATACAAATTTTAATCCCAATTTGTCTACATGAATCTGATCATTCCTGAAGTGTTGATATACAGTGTACATTACTTTAGTTTGTGAAGTTGCCAAAAACAAACAAACATGCAAATACACACTTTCATTCACTATTAGTAAAAGGTTGTGTAACGATAATCTCCAGTCATGATTCGATTAAATTCACAAGACTGAGTTCACAAAATGATTCTCAGAATATTTTTAACAAAATTTAAAAAGAAAATATTTCTGAATAATATACAATGCAAGAAAATGCATTTCTGTTTCTCCAAACAGATTAAAAATGGCTATGGACAGAGGTTTAATATTATACATATAATATACATAACAATACGTTGGATTGAATAAATAAAGTGTCTGACGTCGGAAATGATCGACTGAAACATACTGTTTTGAGTTCTGTAGCAGAGCCTCAGGCATCATCTGAATTGGAAATAGGCCTCCAAACACTAATTCTCCATGAATCAGGTCTAATTTATTATTTGTATTCATTAACTTGTTTCTTTTAATCCAAATCTGAATCCTAGTTAATGTACATGAATCTGATTATTCCTCTAAAGTTAGTATACAGTGTATGTTGTAAAGAACATGTGATCTACGATGCCTGTGGTGTCTTTTCTGATTAGGAAAGAATCACACAGCACACAGAATGGCACATACACTCACCGGCCACTTTATTAGGTACACCTTACTAGTACCGGGTTGGACCCCCTTTTTCCTTCAGAACTGCCTTAATCCTTCAGGGCATAGATTCAACAAGGTACTGGAAACATTTCTCAGAGATTTTGGTCCATATTGACATGATAGCATCACGCAGTTGCTGCAGATTTGTCGGCTGCACATCCATGATGCGAATCTCCCGTTCCACCACATCCCAAAGGTGCTCTATTGGATTGAGATCTGATGACTATGGAGGCCATTTGAGTACAGTGAACTCACTGTCATGTTCAAGAAACCAGTCTGAGATATTTCGTGCTTTATGACCTGGCGCGTTATCCTGCTGGAAGTAGCCATCAGAAGATGGGTACGCTGTGGTCATAAAGGGATGGACATGGTCAGCAACAATACTCAGGTAGGCTGTGGCGTTGACACGATGCTTAATTGGTACTAATGGGCCCAAAGTGTGCCAAGAAAATATCCCCCACACCATTACACCACCACCACCAGCCTGAACCGTTGATACAAGGCACGATGGATCCATGCATTCATGTTGTTGACGCCAAATTCTGACCCTACCATCCGAATGTCGCAGCAGAAATCGAGACTCATCAGACCAGGCAATGTTTTTCCAATCTTCTATTGTCCAATTTTGGTGAGCTTGTGCAAACTGTAGCCTCAGTTTCCTGTTCTTAGCTGTCAGGAGTGGCACCCGTTGTGGTCTTCTGCTGCTGTAACCCATCCGCCTCAAGGTTCGACGTGTTGTGCATTCAGAGATGCTCTTCTGCATACCTCGGTTGTAACGAGTGGTTATTTGAGTTACTGTTGCCTTTCTATCAGCTCGGACCAGTCTGGCCATTCTCCTCTGACCTCTAGCATCAACAAGGCATTTGCGCCCACAGAACTGCCGCTCACTAGATATTTTCTCTTTTTCGGACCATTCTCTGTAAACCCTAGAGATGGTTGTGCGTGAAAATCCCAGTAGATCAGCAGTTTCTGAAATACTCAGACCAGCCCGTCTGGCACCAACAACCATGCCACGTTCAAAGTCACTTAAATCACCTTTCTTCCCATTCTGACGCTCGGTTTGAACTGCAGCAGATCGTCTTGACCATGTCTACATGCCTAAATGCATTGAAAGTGAAATTATTGCTATTTTGTGGCATGTGCACTAGTAATATGGGTCGAGGTGACGACCCACTGCATGTATTTATAAAATTATCCCATCATTCAATCATGTGGCAGCAGCACACTGTAAAATCACACAGATACAGATCAATAGCTTCAGTTAATGTTCACAGCAGAAATCAGAAGGAGAGAAATGTGACTGTGACATTAAGAATGGGATGGATGTTGATAACAGATGAATTGGTTCCAGTATTTAAAAATCTGTTAATTTTCATTCATGTCAGACAAAGATCTGAATCTGAGGTTGTTTGGTATTCTATGTGTGTAGGTTTAGTTGTGTATGTTGGGTTTACTGTGTACTTTAATAATTTGTATTTGCTTTTCTCCAGGTTTGAGTCTAAATATGGAAATAAAGGGCAAGAAAAGAGATTTAGAAAATTTAAAATGGACTTGTATCTGCAAGCATCTTCACACCAACCACAAAACACCCAGCAGACAGTGGAGAAAGTAATGACATTATTTAAAGAAAATGAAATAGAAATAGATGATGATTATAAAGATTATTATTATAAAGAACAGAGTGATTTCCTGCTGGATCTGTACTCCCATGTGAAGCAGTATGAGAGTGAAACAGGCAGCAGTGTTCTTCCAGCATTACTACCAGTTTATCAGTCAGGTCCTGATGTCTGGTCCATAAATCTCTCAAAGAGAAACATCTCCCTCCTCCTAGAAGTGCTGAAACTCCAAACACAGAAGAAACCAGTGGATCTGAGAGACTGTACAGATGAAGAGAGTAAAGTGAGGAGTTTTCTTCAGTGTCTGCCCTACATCTCACAGCTCAGGTGTGTTTTGAATACTGTTGAATATTGAATCTTCTCATTTTAACCCTCATTCCTTGTTTATTAACGTTTCTTGATTTATACTCAATATATTAATAAGCAGAGAACAAATTTGCCCTAAGTGCCTTATTATTAATGAAAACTAAGAGGAATAATGTGTTTATATTTTTCTAATCAGTTTTTACTGAAATTTTAAAAGGTTCTAATTTGGAGCATTTCCTTATTGTAGTCATACAGTTAATATAATTAATATACAATTAATATAATTATAAAATAAGAAATTTAAAATGGGTTGGTCTAATTAAACATTTAAAGAGTTCACATTTAAAATGATCTGTTTTTTAGGCTAATCTTAGTCCTTTTAATTAAACAGCAAAATCTTTCAGCAAATGAATATTAGCATTTTAACTAATGGATCTTAATCCCTGGTCTAACAAGACTCTCACAGTCCAGGTCTGATTGTCCCATGTACAAATATCAAAATAATGTCATCAGTTAATTGTTACCTCATTATGTGTGGAATTTTAAATGGGTATTTATGCGACTGAAAGTCAGGATTTTGTGTCTAATAAATGAAGTGCTGCTTAAATGTTAGTGAACCCTTTATAATTTTCTATATTTATTTAAAATTCTGATCTGAAATGTGACAAAATCAACCCTTGGATCTTGAGAGAGATGCAGTTAATCAAATGATACAAAAGCATTATAGTATTTATATTTAATTATTAAGTAATGTTATTTAACAAAACATATCTTTGTCTTGTCACAATTTGTCCTTTTCTTCTTTTTTAACATGAAATCTGTCTATTTTAGATGCGGTGAAAATTTAACTGCATGTTTAAGTAAAGCCGTTGTTGAGAATGCAGAAGATACAGAGTTGGTGAAGGCTTTCTTTGCTGCCACGGACTCCATCTTCATTATAGATTGGGTTTTAAGCACTCGTGAGTGCAGAGCTGTGGGAAAAGTGCTGAAACACTCGGACTCTAATCTCAAACTCACTCTGACACCCCGGGGCATCTCTCTCCGAGGACTCAGGTGTCTCTTCAGACTCAGAACACACCTTCAGAAACTCTGGTATGTTTAATAATCAGTTTCATACTTTTCATATCATTCTGTATAACTTTATTAAGCAGGTCTTTATTTATCTGGACCATGAATTTCCCTTTAATAAATATGTTTGTGTGAATGTTTGGCAGCCTGAGTGGACGTGTGGTACAGAGGATGGTCCAAGCATTTCGAGCAGTGAGATCCGGTGTCTCAGTGGTCATTGATGAGCTCTGCATGGACCTAAACAGCATAACACCAAATAAAACGATCACATATCTGAGCAGTTTGTGTTCCTTCTGAACATATGGACTGTTCACTGTGTGAACCTCAGTAAGTGTAGAATAGATGCTCATTCTGCAGTCTTATACAGTCTATATGGTTAGTAGCTCCTAGTTTTATAAGCTCAGCATTTGTGATCATCACAGATCCAGCATCAGCTTCTCCATGCCAGAGCCTTTAAACACTCCAGGAGGTCCAATGTCAAACTCCACACATGTAGCGGGATCCAAATGGCACTGGTACGTCTCAAGATGGTTCGGGATGTTTGCGAGTTCGGCATCTACTTCTTCAGAGGTCCGTAATCATCAAGATGGTGGGAGGTGACTGGAGCTGGCCAAACCTCAGGGTGCCTCGGGATGGGGAGAGAAAGAGAAGCAGTGGAGAGGAATTAGCGTAGCTGCTGTTCATGATATTAACAGCACAAGTTGATAATGTGCATGTGATCAGATGTTCTGGAGCACAAGGTTATGATATGATGTGTGTTATGTGTAGGCTTTGCTAAAAATATATGTTTTTAATCTACACTTAAACTGGGAGAAAGTGACATTAATGAAAACAGTAATTTATATCACACAAACAGAATACTTTCAATAAAAACATAATATAAAGTCATGAAATACAGGCTTTAAACTCAACTGATGAAAACATGTAGCAGTGAAAGGAACCTGCTGCAGATTTAATGACAACCAGAAAATAGTTTTTGATCAGTTTGCTTCTGAAAAGTTTTATTTTGTTGATTTTTTTGCAAGAATTAATAAAGTTATATAAATATTAACTCGGGTTAAATATTTATATTGACTTTTAGAACAACAATTTCCTAAAAACAAAACTACTTCATGCTGATTGCACTTAAATCTGAGTCTGCTAGCAAATGAATATTTAAATTTTAGCTAATGGATCTTAAACCCTGGTCTAACAAGACTCTCACAGTCCAGGTCTGATTGTCTCATGTACAAATATCAAAATAATGTCATTAGTTAATTGTTACCTCATTATGTGTGGAATTTTAAATGGGTATTTATGCGACTGAAAGTCAGGATTTTGTGTCTAATAAATGAAGTGCTGCTTAAATGTTAGTGAACCCTTTATAATTTTCTATATTTATTTAAAATTCTGATCTGAAATGTGACAATATCAAGCCTTGGATCTTGAGAGAGAGATGCAGTTAATCAAATGATACAAAAACATTATAGTATTTATATTTAATTATTAAGTAATGTTATTTAACAAAACATATCTTTGTCTTGTCACAATTTGTCCTTTTCTTCTTTTTTAACATGAAATCTGTCTATTTTAGATGCGGTGAAAATTTAACTGCATGTTTAAGTAAAGCCATTGTTGAGAATGCAGAAGATACAGAGTTGGTGAAGGCTTTTTTTGCTGCCACGGACTCCATCTTCATTATAGATTGGGTTTTAAGCACTCGTGAGTGCAGAGCTGTGAGAAAAGTGCTGAAACACTCGGACTCTAATCTCAAACTCACTCTGACACCCCGGGGCATCTCTCAACGAGGGCTCAGGCGTCTCTTCAGACTCAGAACACACCTTCAGAAACTCTGGTATGTTTAATAATCAGTTTCATACTTTTCATATCATTCTGTATAACTTTATTAAGCAGGTCTTTATTTATCTGGACCATGAATTTCTCTTTAATAAATATGTTTGTGTGAATGTTTGGCAGCCTGAGTGGACGTGTGGTACAGAGGATGGTCCAAGCATTTCGAGCAGTGAGATCCGGTGTCTCAGTGGTCATTGATGAGCTCTGCATGGACCTAAACAGCATAACACTAAATAAAACGATCACATATCTGAGCAGTTTGTGTTCCCTTCTGAACATATGGACTGTTCACTGTGTGAACCTCAGTAAGTGTAGAATAGATGCTCATTCTCTCATCAGTCTCATGTGTCATCCTGGGCATTTACAAATCAGGTCAGTTTACAATTTATGCTTTTTTATATATTTATATATTTTTGAAATATATTTATAATAAAAAATGATGTTAGTTTCTTAGTTTTCAGTTATAAACTCCATGTGTATGTGTGCAGGTTATCAAAAGAGACTCTCCAGCAGTTTACTGATCTGCTGTGTGAGGTGAGGGATGGAGAACTGACCCGCTTTTTCCTGGAAAAAACGGGAGGAGACCTGACTTCCTGTTCTCTCAGTTGGGAAAAGCTCATCCATTTCCTCCAGCAGCGAGTTTGCCGCATTAACGTGAACATCAGAAAGAGCAAAATCGAATATAATGGCGTCAGACAGATTCTTCCTCTACTGTCTGAAGTTCAGTTTAAAAGGTGACAGAACATAAATGGAAACATAAAGAAAACAGGACAAAAACAAACACACATGTTTACATAAACACGGTAACGAGGACATCCTTAACAGTGCAGCTGGCATGCACATCACACATGTCAACAATTATGATATTCAGATACACTATCAACCACTGAATGTGCATTATATAATGAACAAATCTTCACTGTGAAATAAATAAAATATACACACTCATACATATACATTTCTCTTTGATCTTTTTGCAAATATCAATCATTCATAAAACAAATAAAACTAAATATCAGTGTTAAAGGTAAATGTATGGATGGATGTTTTTTTTTGCACCTCCACAGATTGAACCCCTTGGTTTTGCTGTCAGTCATCAGAGAGATCTATGAGACTCGATCTGCTGACTGTGTGTCCGGTCTTTTAAGTTCAACACACAGCTGTATCAACCTGAGCAATACAGAGCTGGACTCCTACCACTCTACTGCCCTGCACTTCACTCTCCAACACTCTACATCTGTCTGTCTGAACCTGCTGTGGACCTCCATACAGGAGGAAGATCTGATGAAGATTCTGCCTCTGTTCAACAAAGTTTCTCAGCTCAGGTAACTCAGGTATTCACAAGGACAATACCGAGGGAAAAGATCTACATAAGTGATTGTAATCGCATTAATAAATAAAAGTACATAAAAGTAACAAACATTGTAACATTGTTGTCAGTGTTGACAGGATCCTGCTGCTGAAGATGCTCCATTGCTGCAGTAAATCTGACCTCCAGAAGGGGGCAGCAAGAGCAGTTTTCTCTGCTCTGAAGAACAGACTGGACTTCTCTTGTAGCATTGGTTTAGATCTGACCACAGAAACACAGGATAATGTTCTGCCTCTGAGCACTGAGGACTGCAGAGATATCAGCACAGCCATCCAAAATTCTCACCAGCTTACAGAGCTCATTCTGAAGGACTGTCAGATAGAAGATGCAGCACTGGACCTGTTCTTCCCCGTTCTACATACTGTGAGACTGCGGTGAGACACACATGAGTTTTCACAATTACATTTAGTAGAATTTTTATTTTTTAATGTCAATGGACTAAAATTGTTCACTTTATTGCAGAGAGGTTACTGCATATTAATTACTTACATGTGACTGTATATTAAATGTATTAACACTCTCCCTCGCTCTCTCTCTCTCTCTATCACAGCTGTAGTAAACACTTGCTGCTTCAGTTCTTGGCTCTTCTTCGTGTGGTAAATGAGTCAGAGTGTGTGAGGCATGTTAGATCCCTCTCTCAGGCTCTGGATGGAGAGATAGACCTCAGTGAGACTCCGCTGGACCTCCAGGCCTGTAGATCACTCACATTGTTTCTGGAATTTACTGAAGGTCTTTCAGAACTGGACCTCAGCCACTGCAAGCTCTCTGAGCACGGCCTGGAGCTGCTGTTCCCACACCTGCATAAAACAACTGTCCTGGAGTGAGTTTGCAGAGTGTGTGTGTGTGTGTGTGTGTGTGTGTGTGTGTGTGTGTGTATCTACAGTATTATGCTTATTGTATTAATATATGTTTGTTCTGTTCTTTAGCCTCAGTCACAATGCTATAGACGATTATTTAGCAGGAAGAATCTACACAATCGTCTCCACCAGCAGCAACATACAGACAGTTCGGTAAGATTGTGTGGGTGTTTGTGTTGTTTGTACATACATACAAAACATACACTTTATTTACAGATGTGTTTGGAAATTGTGTGTATATACTAATGTATGTGATGTCTGATCTTTTTATTAACATTTTCAATTTCATTTTGTGTCTTCAGACTCTTCAACAACAGAATTACTGATAAAGAACATTTCCAAAAAGACAAACGCTTTGAGATCTGGTGACGGCTGTGGACAGTTTCCTGATTTCACTCTTCTCCATAATCCAGAAAATGATTTGTACAAGAAATACAAAAGAACAGACACAGTAGAACCAGAGGGGAATGTGGGCTCTCTCTCTCTCTCTCTCTCTCTCTCTCTCTCACATAAGGAAATCTTATTTGATTCCATGTATTTTCTGAGCTGTTCATGGACAATAAATGGGATTTTATATTTTGCATTAATATTTTTGAATAAACTCACATTGTGCATTTCTTTCCACAATTCTACAAAGGAAAAGTTTTAATAGAGGTGATTTGTAAAACAGCTTTAAAGTAAATTATATTGTCATTATTCCAGAGCTGGAACGAAACTGCAACAAATGTAATTAATACTAATAAAAAAATAATAAAATATTTACTTATTGAACCATTGCTGTTTATTTCACTCCATGATTTTAATAAACATTGTGTTGAAGAAAAAAAAAGAATAAAAGCACAGGTAACTTACATTCAGTTGGCATGTAAGAAGAAAATCTCACCATGATTAAAAGCAAATGCAGGAATAGCATGTGATAGTTATTATAAGGAAAAAGTGTTACTGCATGTAGATATTCAAAAAAATATATTTAAAGTAGTAAAAAGAATTAACAATGACTGCAATTATGTTAGGGGCCATTTATTGTTTGTGTAATATTTAGGGGGATGAAGGAATGAATGAATAAATAAACTAATAAATAAATAAATCCCTTTAAATAAACGAAAACAAAACGAAAGCCTTTTAAAATTGAATGCATGAACGCCACATACTGACATCTGCTGGACAGGGTGTGTAACTACCCGAAAAACCGGAAAACAAAACTGCATAATGTAGAAGTTACATGTATTAATTTATATAATATTCATCGTCAACAGTATAAAATAAGCAACTACTATTTTTCCAGAAGATCCACGCCGTCGGATATAAGAAGCTATTTTTATTTGTGTAGAACGAGCTTTATTTGTGTATTAAATCTCATTTTGTGAATTTTGTGTGAACGCGGGACAATTCCCTTTCTCGCAGCAGAGGTCGCAGTTTCCCGGGTTATTTCTTTGTGGGGTTTTTTTTGGTCTTTTATAAAACTTGTCTACAGGAACTTGTGTACCCTCTGCCTCTGCTTCCCCTTACTGTTACACTATGATTAGGACTGACTATTGGTATGCAATGAGCTGTTACAGCGGATATTACCGTAAAAGTGTTCAGACATTGTCTTTTTTTCCAGTCCACCAGTCTGAAGCTCGTGCAGCTGATCTGAGATGTGACACAGATTCATGTCAGTCTTCAATAATCTTAACATTTTAAAATTATTTCATGCAAAAAAATATGTAACACTACTGTATATCAGGATATCCTGTTACACTTTGGTTTTTGTTTAAATATACAGTAAATATTGGAGTGACAAACAGCACACCTGAGCATGAAGTAGACAAGCGTATTTAATGTCAATAATAATAATAATAATAATAATAATAATAATAATAATAATAATATGCATCTTGATAAATAGAAATCTTTACAGAAAGAGGAATAACACAAAGTTTGAAGCACAGAGAGAAAAAAAAGGCTGAAAGGAAGAAATATTTCTTTTCATTATAATATCCATTTTACATATTTTGTATTTTAAAACCTTTTTATTTAACAGGAACAATTTACAAAAGAGAGAACTTTATTTATAAATCTTTATAAATAAACTTTATTAATATAGAACAAAATACAGAATTTGAGAAGGACAGAAAGAGGGGGAGAAAAGAGTGTTATTTACAGAATTATTTTTTTTATGATAAATACAAAAGAACAGACTGTACAGGAGAACCAGAGGGGAATGCGGTCTCTCTCTCTCTCTCTCTCTCTCTCTCTCTCTCGTAATGAAACCATATTTAATTCTATGGACACTCAGAGTATTTCCTGAGCTTTACATAGACACTAAAAGGGGTTTTAAAATTTTGCATAAATATTAAAACACTTGCTGCACTTCGTATACAGTAAACTAGACCATCAATTAACAATTAAGTCAGGAATAAATACACATTGGAGATTTTTTTTACAATTTGTCCCAATTATCCCAAACAATGTCCTGACACCGAGCCAAACTTCACATCTATAATCTCATCTATTGATTGAAAAACAATATTTAATTTAACTTAAAAAATGACTATATAAAAAAATAGATATTGAAATAATCAGAATAATGATGTAAATGATCCTCTGTACAAGTGTTTGATGAGCAGCTGCTGCTAAAGAAACTCAAACTACTTTCTGAGCCGTTCTGTTAAAGCTCTTTAACTCAACATCAACACTGCAAAAGGAGAAGTTAGAAAGTAAGTAGAGAACAAACAAAAATAAAACATTTATACATTAATGTGGATATTTTTCTTTTTAGAGCTGTGATGTAAAAGATTCTAGAATCCAGATAAAGTGAGTAACTGAGACTGTTACATTTTCATCTCTAAATCTTTAACGAATGACATTTTCAGGGCATGAAGTTCAAATCAATTCTCAAATTTGATTTTATTCCAATAACACGAGTGTAACCCCTTTTGTAAATCCATATAGGGTAAATATCAAGAAAGAAGAAATTAATCTGAAATATAAATGAATCACTCAGCACTCAAATATCAGATGATAAATATGGATTTTCTGCTACATGTATGATTATTTATTCTACCAACAAAAAATAAAATGCTTTAAATGTTGATATCTACTTCAGTCAGAAAAAAAAGTACAGAACAGGGACTCAATAAATCTGAGTGTAATTTGAATTTACATACGAATAAGTGGCGTTAAATATCAAGAGAAGAAAGGGTCAGTGAACCAGGTACAGTTTATATTACACTTATAATACAGCTGATTTAAAACTAAAAATCTTTCTCTCACACTTTTGTGTGTGTGTGTGTGTGTGTGTGTGTGTGTGTGTGTGTGTGTGTAGGTGTGTGAGGATATGCAGATGAAAACTGCAACCAAAAAAGCATGAGTGTGTGCTTATATATGTATGACATCTATACGAATGAGATATGGAGATTATCAGGAACAGACCCACACACACACACACACACACACACACACACACACACACACACACACACACACACACACACCAGTGTACACTGTATCTACATACACACAGCAAACGTTCTCCAGATCGCCATTTACAAAAACTCAAAACACACAAATGTCAGTTTTCCCACATCATTTTTCTTAATCTTATTGTAACACATTTTTTCTCCCCAAACTTTACATCTATTAAACCCCCATAAATGCTTTAATACAATTCATTTTGGATAAAAACGACAAAACGTCGTAACAGTCAGCTGTGTGTGTGTGTGTGTGTGTGTGTGTGTGTGTGTGTGTGTGTGTGTACGTTACTGTGTGGAAGCATTTTGTATATACGAGGTTTTTAATTTGAATAATAGTTAATAAAAGTCATCAGAAGTTATAGATATATTAATAATAATACTAATATCAGGGCTCATTTTTATTTATTTTGTTTACACTGGAAAAAAAACCCACGTCATTGTTTACACGGTGTAGCTTAGCTTCTGGCTGGAAGTACCTGGTTTGTTGAAAGAGAGAGTAAACAGCGACAGCAGAAGTAAAGCCTCGTCAGATCTCAAGGTTACGGACTCAATGAAGAGCACAATCCAGTTCTGCGTTCAAGCACTGTTTTTTCCCCTTCAAATCACACTTTTATCTGTTTTTCCTCACAATGTGGACTGTGTATTCTTGGCATCACACTGTATTTCAAACCTTTCTTTTCCAGACATGCAGGCATTTCAGACCTTCAGGATATTCGAGGTCTTTTTTTATTGACTCATTGTGTCACATTAGATGTCAGTCCAATTTGTTCCACCAGTTTTTCACTATCTGACAGCCTACAACTAGTGAGGGTGAGGTGTACAAATGCTTTCTTCAAGACACATGAAACCAGACAAATCTTACATGCTGGAGGACTACAATATTGCACAATATTGCATGATTGGATAGTAGCAATGTGATTGACAGGTGAGACAGAATAAACCCCTCCTACCTAAAAAAACAACAACTGCTAATAAATTGCTGAGTCATCATAGACATCTGAATGGATTTAAACTTGAAATAATATACACTATGTGGTAAAAAGTATTGAAACACCTGACATTTCCAGCCATATGTGGTTCTTCCTCAAACGGGTAACACAAATAGTATAGGAAGTCTTTGGATGTGGTAGCACTTGATTTTGGAGACCCAAACCTGCATGACGATGCCCCTGTACACAAAGCAAGCTCCATGAAGATATGCTTTACATGGGATAGAGTGGAAGATCTCCTGCTATAGAGCCCAGACTTCAACCCTATTGAATAGCTTTGGGATGATTGTGAACGCTGACTGCACCCCAGAAGTCCTCACCCTCACCTACATCAGTACCTGACTTTACTAACACACTTGTGTCTAAATTTCTGGAACACAGAGTGAGATTTCCAGTGTTCTAACCTTCTTTTTCAACAGGAAGTCAGCAGGTTTGCAAACAGGAAGATTGTCATGACATCAGCAACAGGAAGTGGGTCCGGATCTTTGCTCATTGAGAAGAAGGAAGAAAGGGCAGGGCAGCTTTTGCAAAGGAGATGTGGCATGGCAGGCAATGGGCAGCCATTTTTTTAGAAGAAACAACCACTGTTGCATTATGGGAGACAACCTTAGAAAAAATGTGATATCTCCATGTTGATTTTCTTGTCATACAGTGGAAACATTGACATGAGCAAGAGTTTCAGCCAGAATGAAGTTAATGTCCCTCCTTAAAGTCCATTTAATGACTGTCTTGTTGTGCATGTTTTTTTTTCTGAACCTTGTGGAAGCACAACTAGATGATTATTTTGAGAATTTCTTAGATCAGTGTAAGAAAAAGGGCACAGAATTGCATCCAGGAAGTGCTATAGGATTAAAAGCACAGGACAGAGTGACATCACGGCACAGGAAATGGACTGATCAAAACTCCACACAAGACCTTGGCTGTGGGTCTGAATGCTGTGATCCATTTTCACATCGATGGTGTGGGCGGAGCCAAAAGCTTGCCATTGTTCTCTCAGCTGTGTTCTGATGGCATTTTGTTGTTCAGCATATATTTTATGTGTATATATGTGTACGCAGATATTTATATCTCTCAAACACACTTTTCTGCATCAAGAAAAATATAGAAAAATAAAATGCTTTGTGAAACCGGACTCTGTTTTCTCGTTCAGGCTGTTTCATCTTCACATTACTCTTATCTTTTTTTTTTTTTTTCTCTCTCTTTTTTCACACCCATCTGCTTTTCGGTCATTTCTGGCTTTCTGGTTGTGATGTGTCCATCATTCTTCTGTCACCGTCTGTTGCCGAGCGCTGCACATATTCTCTCTCTCTCTCTCTTTTCCTCCTCTCTTTTCCTCATTTTTTTTTACTGAAAAATAGAATACACATCAGGTGAAGCTGAGAATTTTACGTATTTACAGAGAATTCTATATTGCATTAAAAAAAAAAAAAAAAAAAATGAATTGCCTAAATATTCATCAGCTGAAATAAGTTGGAATCTTGGAAGGAAAAAAAATATTAAAAAAATACTTTAAGTATACAAAGTAAAAGAAACAGAAAAATAGACAGTCACTACAATCACTGGAGGTCAGGGGTGTGTGGTTTTGTTGCTCTACATCACATAATAGATCTTAGCTTGCTTTATTTGTCCTTCATTCTCCATCCAAAAAATACATGATTTTCCCCAAATTCTGGTGGTAAATCGCACAACATTTCCAGCTTTCCTGGATTTAAAAGAGCACAGTTACCCTTACCGGTCTTTTTCCTGGCCAAGATGTGTGAGTCTCCTGCACTTGTGGAGATGCTAGATCTGGATTGAAAGTTTCTTTGGGAGTAATCGCTGTTGGTGGGACTGATACATAAACTACTGGTGCGCCAACTTTCCCTGTGTTTGCAAAACACGCAGTCCAAAGTTATGTGGCCAGATGATACCAGACAAGTCTTTTACACTGCCATTGGCCATTGGAAATACCAGGTTCTCCCCTGCAGGCTTCACAGAATGCTCACAACTACTACTATGTATATTGGTCAAAATCATCATCTACTGATGACCAATCCATGAAAATAACCCTTTGGGCAGCACATCAGTCTAGGCTTGTTGAATTCACAGGAAAAGAAAATCTGAAGTGGTCAAAGGGTCCTGTTCCACCACAAAAAGCAGGTATGTTTTAAGGTTGACTAGGTTATGTTTGGAGGTATATTCCAAACAGATCTCACCAGGAAATCCAATCTGGATTGGGTGCTATGGTCAAACAAAGCAGTTGTTCCACACCCTCAAGAGGTCACTCACCAGCTCCCCAATGCTCAGAAACCCAGACTTTAAACAGCCATATACCATCCACATGGACGCATCTTAAACTTGGGTTTCAAACGTTCAAACAAATTTTCATCAAAAATATTTGTTTGCAATTTTCTAGACAAACTTTTTTTTTTATGTTGAATTACTTCATTTGTCAAAATAACCCTCCATAAAAGCATCATTAATGAAACACTAACGAGTGACGACTCTGTCCCTTAACCTCTTTATTCACATGAAATCCATCCAGTTTACTTTTATATGAGACATATACTGTAGAAACATCACAATCCTTGAGATAAACCAAATGCAGAAGGTGTAACAGAATTTTACAACCATATGTAAAGAAAATCAATCACAACTCTCAAGAAAAAAAAAATAGTAGATTTGTTTTGAAAACAGAATTTCAGAATTTTCATCTGCTTAAAAAAAAAATGTAAACGACACCTTAATCAAGATGTGTGTCCTGTATATCAGATAAAAAAAAATATTTGAATACATCCATAATAGAATAAATAGAGACATATAAAAGATTGATAATAGAATTAGCAGTATATGCAGCATGTACACAGAACTCTATATACACAACACGATGGGCTTTTTTTTAATCGTCATCTTTTTGCTTTTTCAAGGAAGTTTTCTTCCTGAATCTCTCTTTGAAGCATGTATCAATAAATCATTATTAATTCTTTGTAGGGTTTGAATAAAAAAATAGTTTTGCAATTATTTAAAAAAATGATGGAAGAAAGGATTAAGAAAGGAATTTTTAATAAAATGGAAAAGAAAGAAAAAATATAAACAAACCAGCAAATAAATGAAAGAAGGAGACCCCCAAAAAAAAAAAAAAAAGGATTGAAAAAGAAGCTCAAAGGTTTTTAAGATCATTAGAAGTACATATTCTACATTGTTTATCCAACCATAAAGAATTCCAAGAATGGATGTTAATGATTTATGAATACACGCTTAATGTTTTTTAAACTTTTTTTTGATAATAGTGAAGTAAACACGATAGCCTGCAGTGCTTTTTTCAAAAGACCCAGAGTTTATACATTTCTTTTTACATAGGAGGTGATTAGTAGATACGTTATACCTGTGCTGATATGTAGACTTTATAATAGAGTCAGATATATCTGTGAAATATATACTTTTAGATGTACCTGAATAAATTAAAAAAACTAAACCCGTTTGCTGGTTCATTGGACAGTAAAATGTACATGACTGAAATTAATGGTCAGGTATCAAAATAAAACATTAATACATTGTTTATTTAGGTTTTTTTCCATGGCTCAATACAATAGCAGCCTTCGTTTTTGCACAGATGTACGAGTGAACAGACAGAAGTATGAAAAAAATAACAGCTGCCTCGAGTAAATATGTATATGTAGTAGTGATATACACTGGAAAAAACAGGATTTTTTTTGTAACCCTAACCCTGCCATTTCCTTCCGTGTAAAAAAGACAGAAAGATAAATTGAGGTGCAAAAAACGTCTCTTGAATGATTTAACTCCTCGGTCAACAGAACAAAAAAAACAGTACAGAAAAAAAAGAAAAAAATGAAATTTGGCCGTAACTAAATGATGTTGCTGAATTATGAAGAGTTCGTTTGGGAAATGCCTGCGATCACTGCACTGGTGGAGGAGAAATGCTGACTCTGATTAAGAAATAAAACCCAGCAGATTTTAAATGTCTTTACTCATCAGAATCTGTAGTGCATTCAATATCGGACGAAAGGTGTGCTGTTAGGGATGGAGTTGTGTTTCGAGTGTGTATATCCCTGACTCTGTGGATGGTCACATCATCTATTGACGCTTCCGAGGCCCCTTTATTGTTTTGGATGATTGGTGATAAAAGGGTACGGCCAAAAACTACATAATGTTGAACCTGCCATGTGCCATATATTCAGTCGATATAGTCCTGTTCGTTTCTATAAGAGCTGCAAAGTAATAGAAACCTGTCTCAACTGGTTCCTTTAGTAAAACTAATTTTATTATTGATTCAGTGTTTAATCTGAGCTGGATATTATTGGTTTGTAGCTAAAAACTGCTGTTGTGTTCATAAACAGGATCTCATTTCTTATCCCGGGACTTATTCACAGTATAAAACACTTTATAATGATTTACAATTATTATACCTCATATTCACCCTGATATACACTCTGATATTCAAGGTTTCTTCCTGATGTTGTCTCAGGGAGATTCTTCTCACCGCTCTCAGCGATCGTTTATTAGGATCTGTATCTACTTCTGATTTCTGTTTCTGATCCATTGTGTGCCATTATGTAAACTATTTTGGACAATGATGTGTGTTTCTATGATTCCCAGCTTTCTGGGACCCTCTCCAGCGTTGGCTGTACACAGTGAGTCTGAGTGTGTTTTCAAAATGCTGACCTCATTAAAGATTTTTTTTTTAAACCTTAATTATTTTTTAGTTGCATAAGCTGTAACCTGGAACCTACAAAAAACTGCTTTCTTTCTTTCTTTCTTTCTTTCTTTCTTTCTTTCTTTCTTTCTTTCTTTCTTTCTTTCTTTCTTTCTTTCTGAATATATGAAATCATCTATATATGCTAAATATATATTTTCTTGTGAAGACTGTCTGCTAAAATAATAGTTGGACAGAAAAAATTTTTATGAAATAGTTTCATTAAAAATTAACTCTATTATACACATCTACACATTTGTGGACACTTGGTCATTAAATTGGTATCAGCTTTTTGAACAGTCCATTCCACATTTCGGCCCCGTTGCTGTTATAATAACCTCGACTCTTCTTTGAGATGTTTCACTAGATTTTGGGGAGATTTGTGCTCATTCAGCTACCAGGATGTTAGTGAATTTAGGTAATGATGTAGGTGAGGTGAGGAGGCCTGGAGTGCAGTCAACATTCACATTCATCCCAAAGGTGTTCAGGGTTGAGGTCAGAGCTCTATAGCAGGAGATCTTCCACTCCAAACCATGTAATCTAGATCTTCATAGAACTGGTTTTGTGCACATGCCTTGTCATGCTGGAACAGTTTTGGGTCTCCAATACACACTTTGGAGAAATACTACATTTTTCTTGCCATCTGTTGTGATCCACATATTTCTTGTATCATATTTGTTGTATTTATTGTATCTGTATCTGTTGTAATTAACATAAATAAGTCTCTAATGCCGACTCTTCGACATCTTAAAAGTGAAAAAAAGGTAAAATTTTGTATTTAAGGTACGCAGCCCACACGTAGGTGTAAGTGCGTTTATTGGATACATATCTACTTTTTTTCCCCCTTTTTTTTCTCACTAGTTGACAGATGCAGGAGTTTTGCTACACTGAGCACTTCAGTGCATTGATTAGCCCGTTAAGAATTAATGCCTAATTAAATCAGAAGTTGAGTGGCTTTTGGGAGCTGTACGCTGTTTGGACTCACATTGATTCACTTCTGTGCTTGTGTGTGTGTGTGTGTGTGTGTGTGTGTGTGTGTGTGTGTGTGTGTGTGTGTGTGTGTGTGTTTTCTTGGCAGATATAAAAGAGACCTTTCTAATCAAACATCAAACTGCATTAGGTCAGCAACACACACACACACACACACACATACACACACACACACACAGTTCTTTGAATAAAGACCAGAATGGGAACAACTAATACAGCAGCTGGAAAATTGTAATATATAATGTGTATGGAGACGCAAAAATCCATCTTGTGTCTGCAATATGATGTTGCATAAACAAAAACCCTTTTAAGATTGTCTTTTTTGTTTCATCTCAAATAAGAAACCTCTCCACAGATGTGCTCCAGATGTGCTCCAACCTCAATGTACAGATACATTAACATATATTAAACAGACAAAAGTATTGGAACACCTGACTTTTCCTGCCATATGTGGTTTTTCTCCAAACTGTTTCCATAAAAATGGAGGCATGCATTTGTGTAGGAAGATTTTGGATGTGGGAACATGAAATGTCCCTTACACTTGAACTATAAGATACAAAACCTGACAATATCATGTATACCATGTATACCAATACCATGTACAACGCCAGCTCCATGAAGATATATTTTACATGGGTTTTAGTGGAAGATCACCTGCTATAGAGCTCTGACCTCAACCCTAGTGAGCACCTTTGGGATGAATGTGAACTCTGATTGCACCCCAGGCCTCCTCACCTCACCTGCATCAATGTAGGTGTGGCTTGTGTTGCCTTGTGGCTGAAAAAACACAAATCTCCACAATCACAATCCAAAATCTAGTGGAACATCTGGTAGTGGAGGTTATTATAACAGTAAATGGGAACTAAATGTGGAATGGGATGTTAAAAAAACACATACTAATTTTATGGAGAGGTGTCCATAAAGTCCAGATAGTGTAGATTAAGATAAGCTGCCATTTGAATGTTTTTTTTTGAGCTCTTATTTATATTTTTTGCTTAAATACTTGAAAGCAGTTTGAATGATATCCTAGAAATACAAACGATTAGGGAACTTTGTATTCGTAATTTAAGTGAAATACAATCTTCTGCATGATGGAAAGGTTTGATCAGGTGAAGAACTGAGAAGACGTTTAAAATGGGAGATATGGGAATATACTTAAGAAGATCAAGGAAAAATCTCAGATGTAAGATTCCTGTGAGTTTTATATTTTTGTAGACAAAATGCATAGACAAAATTTTTAAGGAAATGCTGATAACACTTTATTTTAGAGATCAGAAATGAGCCAGTAAGTAGTGACTAATAACCGCTATTGTTAATGACTAGTTATGGATGTGTATGCTATTTTAAAAAAAGCCTTTAAAGCTGATTAATTTCATAATGATGACCTTGTTATCTAGAACTAAAAGCTACTAGAAGCTTGCATATCGCAAAATACACACTTTATAAGTACCCAGTAGACTGTGTGAATGTGTAGCTTATACGTATGAAATGAATATAAATTAGTCATTACTTACTGGCTCATTTCTGATCCCTAAAATAAAGTGTTACTGAAATGCTTTTCCTGCTTTTGGTTTTATATAATTAGAACCCTACAGTAATTCATATTCTAAACTATACTTTCTACATGCTAAACTACTCTAGATATTGTATGTATGTGCATATCTCAACGCCAACAGGCAGGGTTTGTTTTAAGATACATAAATAAATAAAACAAACAAAGTAAACAAAAAATCAATCAATTAATAAATTAATAAGACAAAGTAAAATCATCTGATGTGTGGCTGCTTTTTTCGATCCCCAAATTGGCAACACATTTTTTTTGTTTGTTTTTTTTGCTGAACATTACAGCAGAAATCTCCGTACAGAAATATAACACATGACTTATGTGATAATTATGTATTAAATGATAGTGCTTAAGAAATACCTGGATGTCAGTTTGCAGATGATTATTCTCTAAATAAATATGCTAAAAAAAGGAATACCTGGAGAAAGTTCTTGTTTTTGTGCATGTTATAGTAATAGGAACTGCCCTGCTCAGTATTTCTCTTCCTTCTCCATTTTTTTTGCCGTTTGACCAATAGGTTTGCTCTCTTAGCTTTACCTCTATTATATCAAATTATTAATGATTCGTTGCATTTTCTTTTAGAACAAATGCAAGATTACAAATTTATGCAAATTGAATTCTAACTTTTAACACAATCTGACTATTTTGAACTCTAATGATAGTTTATCTCTTTCTCTGCATATATATATATATATATATATATATATATATATATATATATATATATATATATGCAGAGAAAGAGATAAACTATCATTAGAGTCCATATATATATATATATATATATATATATATATATATATATATATATATATATATATATATATATATATATATATATATATGCATGTATTTCAATTAAATTTGGACTAAAAAATTTAACAAGAAAAACTTTTTTAGAAAACAAAAACAACAGAAGTTCTGAATATGGTGTTATAGATCAAATATACAGCCAATGAGCAAGTCGTCATAGAAATAACAGGTGTGTAAGGACTGTGTTTGATTTAGATGTATACCAATATAACCAGTGACATCATATTGAGCCAGACACACACACCCACACCCACACACACACACACAAGCAGGCGTAACAGTGCGTTAGTGTTGTGGTGTGACGAGGCCGTCGGGAGCTGGTCGTTTCGCCTGTCAGACAAGAAGGGGTTTGCTCGCTTTAATTTATTGTGGCCGGTGCGTTTGTCTCGGCTTTAGTAGGGCGTGAAGCGACTGTACGCTCCTCGGCAGAGGCTAGCCTGCAACATCAAAGATGAAAAAAGAGGGGGGCAGTCAGAGTGATAGAGGCGAAAAATGCCTTCCTTCTCCTTCCTCACTGCTTTCCTTCCTGAAGAGGGTAATCTCAGGAATTTTTTTTTTCACATTTTTTTCATTTTGCAGTTAAGGGCCTTGCTCAGGGGCCCCAGGGTAGGAAGGCCCTTACAATCAGAAGTCCAATATTCTAGCTAGCACTTCCCACTTTTTACGAGGCTGTGGTGTGTTTTCCTGAAGGAAGCTGCTTGTGAATTGATTGAACATACAGTATATAAAATGTGTGTTAGTGTTACAAGCATTTATTTGATGCTGATGCAGAGAGAAAGTTCACTGTAACTCTTCAAATTGAAACCGTTTTTTACATTTGTGTTCTACTTCTCCTATATTTCTTCATACAAACAAAAAACTCCCCCAAAACATAGACTTTATGAACCTATTGCTTTAGGGCACATGGAAATTTTATGTAAATTGCATGATAAGTTTTGGCTTGTGATTTATCATTAAGTGTAATTTTCTAGAGCAGCAGCTTTGGCAATAGTGTAGCTACAAATCTTAAATTAAATGAAATGGATAAAAGAATAACAAAAAAATTGTAAGCATTGGTTAATTCTGATTAAAAAAAAATCACCATGAGCCTTGTCTCTTCACTCAAATATGGATCTTTACTTATTTACTCAATAATTCTTTACTCACTTAAACAATTCATGAGCAAATCATGATCGTGATCACAGCAGTGACTTTTGTGTGCACTGATACTAAGACCAACACTCTATGGACAAAAGTTTTTTGGACAACTGACCATAAGATTGCTGTTTTGCTGTTTGAATAACCGTCACTCTTCTGGGAAGATGTTCCTCTAGATGTTGGGGTGTGCTTGTGGACAGATTTCCCTCATTCAGCTACAAAGGTGTTCAAAAGGGTTGAGGTGAGAGCTCTATAGAATGAGATCTTTCACTCCATCCCATATAAAGCGTATCTGCATGGTGCTGGCTTTGTGCACAGGGGCATTGCCATGCTGGATTAGGTTTGGGTCTCGTGGTTGTGTGAAGGGAAGTAAAGGGAAAATTTTAGTCTACTGCATCCTTAGACGTCCTGTACATTTGTGTGCCTTGAACTGTGTGGTAACAGTTTCAGTAAGAACCACATATGCCTGGAAAATTCAGGTGTCACAATACGTTTGTCCATATAGTGAATTTATCTGAAAGTATATAATTGGCTGTTGGACAGAAATCAGACACAACAGCATTCAGTGTTTCCCCCAAAACAGAACATATATTTAACAAGCTCAAGATTTACTAACTCCGAATTATAATTTGACATTTATTACCTACTAGCTACAGAGTTACTGATCATCTCAAGTCTATTTATATCAGATCTATTAAAAGATTACATTTTATAGACCTTTCCAAATTCAGAAAGCAAATCTATTATGGAAAACCACGTCACAGAGACCTCCTGACGTCCTAATGAAGACAGAGACCTCCACGAGCTTTCCTGCTGTAATTCAGCTGCAACACTAACACATCCCCTACGATCTCCTCGTAATTATCAGACGTTCCTAAAATAAAGTAGGATTGAAATGTGAAGCCGTCTGGATCTTCCTTTCCTCCAGGAAAGAAAAAAGAAAACGCTCGTTTCAAAGAGACGTCCTGTTAATATTCTCTTTTAAGTCTGTCTAAAGGTGCCAACCTTGCTGCCAATGGCTTTAACGCGTCGTGATCCTCATCAGACCCAGCTCTGGCTTTTACGCTCCTCTCCACGGGCCACATCTCAAACCATCAAAGGCGCACTTTCCCTAATTGAGAAGAACTTCAAACTTTCGTTCGAGTCGAAGAAGCGTTGCTGAACTTTCTTCTCCGCGCCGGAGAAATAGATCCTCGCGCGTTCTCCGAGGAGCTAATTACCGAATTACAGTCTTTTTTAAATGCAAAGGAGTGCCGCGCTCTCGTCCAGAGATGTTAATCAATTATGATGAAAGAATTAGGTACTGTTGAATTGTATTCTTTCTACATCAGCATCACCCTTACACACACACACACTGTATAATATACAGTATAGAACTGCATAATATATAGATACCACACACACAGCCTTGATTTTTGAATTTTTTTTACAGTACGACAGAGTTTGTGAAAACACTCTTGTGGAAGGAAATTCTGAGAAAAGGGTGGAAGGAAACAAAAAATGCCTACAAGCAAAGATTTACTTGAGCAAATAAGCAGGACTTGACGAGCAAATGTCATAATTAATGAAAGCTTTTAGCTAGCAGCTGCACTGCAGAACACATTTCCCTGTTTTCCAAATGCTCATTAGCATGACGCAATGCTAAAAAAAAAATCCCTGACTCATTTATTAGCAGGAACGTGCCGATCCCAATCAATTTTTTTTCTTTTACACTGATGCATGCTTTTGTACGTCGCATGGCACACTGCGGCACGTCTCCATGTGCTTGCTAAGCTCTTGAAGAAGAGCTCTGCTCACTCTCTGCCCGTTGTTTTCCATCTTTGATGTTGTGCTTTAACGATCCTTCATCATGCTGCCGTTGCGTTTTTTTTTGGACGCTTTCTTAGATCTAGAGCACCTTTTTTGGAATCGTAAGGCGATTTAGCTTTAGAGAAGTTCGATGCTGCACACGCTAGCTAAAAACAGACATTAACTTGACGGCATAGGAGGTGACGGGTCGCTGCGTTCCGCCCGGAAGAATGCATTTCTCTTTTTTTTTGGGAGGAAATAAAGCACAACAGCTGTCTAGTAAAAAACATCTGTAATTCTGTAATTTAGCCAGATAAAGTTTTTGGCAAATGATCTGTTGTCTTGTGCTTCCTCTCAAAATGAACACAAGCGTTAAACCAAGTGTTACTGCTTTTCAGAGTTGCAACGCTTCCAGGAAGGAACCACAGAGAGGTAGAAAACGTGTGTGTTTGCGTCTGTTCTTATTGGGTGTGTGTATTCTCTCTGTTTCATTCTGCAATATGGTTCAAAGGTTTATATGTAATGAAAGGATAAATGCAGTGTGTACGTGTGCGCGGAAAAGTGTATTTCATTGTGTAGAATCATGTGAGAGGTACGATAAAAAAAGCAAAATAATCCACTAGAGGGCAGTAGAGACAACATAATACACCCCAACGGATCATTGCATTATTACAGAGTCAGCACACAGGGGAAGCACACAATCGGGTCTCAAATTAAAGTCCATCACCAAGAACTAGGAATATTAGTCTTTTAATAAGTGTGCAATAATAATAATAATAATAATAATAATAATAATAATAATAATAATAATAATAATTTAGTGTTTAGTCCATTTGAACAGAACCCTGGTGTTCTTCTGAGTATTTTGAGCTCTGTAAACTCTTTAGATAACTTGTTTATTTGCTGCATGGTTCCACAAATGAGCAAATAGTGTGAAAGCAGCTCTTGGTCATGGACTCAGACTTTAGGACCCAGTGGTGTTTATAGGATGTATAGTGTAAGGAGTGTGTATAGCGCATATAATGTGTATGTATAGTTTTATAGTTTTGTTTGTTTTGTGCATAGTGTGTAAACTATATAAAATGTGTAATCTGTGTAGTATGTATAGTATAGGATGAAGTGTGTATATATATATATATATATGTGAAGCACCATGATAGCTTGAATTAATTGCCCCAAGGGGATAAATAAAGCTCTAAACTAATATATATATATATATATATATATATATATATATATATATATATATATATATATATATATATACACACACACACACACAGTTAGATTACGTATATAATGTGTATAGTAGGTATAGTGTAAATATAGTATGTATAGTATATACAGTGCGTATATATAATGGGTATGTAAAGTGTGTATAGTGTATAATAAATGTGTACAGTGTGTAGAGTGTGTGTGTGTGTGTGTGTGTTTGTGTGTGTGTACAGGAACTCACCATTGTGCCAACGCTGTACGTGGCAGCTGGGCTGATAGCATGAGTGTATGGATCTGCCGTTGCATAGACTCTACCATAGCTAAACACACACAGAGAAAGAGAGAGAGAAGAGAAAGAGAGAAGGAATTTAACAGTGGTTGGTCACTGTGGTGTGTGTGGTGTTGGTTTCAGTCAGTAGGGGATGGTGTAGTGTAAAATGCTCCGCAGCAGGAGAAGCCCTCAGTGTGTAATAAGGAAGACGTGTTAATGGCATGAAGGAGAACCAGACACTTTGTTCCACATTAAAGAGTGTGTGAGTGTGAGAGAGGAAAGAGAAGGGCAGAACCAAATGGGGCAAAACATCATAAATAATAAATACAGTTACTTTCTAATATATTTATCTTTTTATCATATTTTCTATGTTTCTGCCTGTCTTCTGTTCAACTAAAGCATCTGTATATCTGTCCTTCCTCCTCTCTTCCTGTTCATCTGTCAAATCTTTCTGTACATCTATCTGTCTGTTTTTCTCTCTCTCTCTTGTGTGTATATGCAGTTGTGTATTTGATTTGTTTTATTTGCCATTACGTCTGTCTCTATCTTTTTGTCTGTCTGTCTGTCTGTCTGTCTGTCTGTCTGTCTGTCTGTCTCGGTATATCTGTTTGAACTCTTAAAAAGTTGACAACTTTAAAAAAGTCAGACTAAGATAAAACCAGAGAAAATAAGAACATTGAGAAATTGAGGAACTGCTTGAAGAGATGTACGCTCTTCTCTCTCTCTCTCTCTCTCTCTCTCTCTCTCTCTCTCTCTCTCTCTCTTTCTTTCTCTCTCTGTGTGTGTCTGTCTGTCGGTCTGTCTTCCTTTTCTCTCTGCCCATTGTGTTTCCATACAGTTTTTATCGCTGCCGGTTCAGAACTAATCCTCTTTCTTTTTTTCTTCCTTCAGAGGCAGGACAAGATGCGTTTTTTTGTTTATTTATTTTTTTATTTGACTTCAGTTCATCCTCTATTTACTCTCGCTTTTCTCTCCTCCCCTCTTTCCTCCAGCGCTCGCTTACAAATAGAGGAGGTCTGCAGGGAGCAGATAAGGGAACCTGAGCCTGGAGCGCAGGGCAGCAAGTCAACCAGCAATACACAAAGAGGGACTGAGAGAGAGAGAGAGAGAGAGAGAGAGAGAGAGAGAAAGAGATGTACTGACTGTCTCTGTACTCACTAAATCACTAAGGTTAACATTAGATCATTACATTCAATGAGTGTAAGGGTTTCTGTGCCTCTGTGAAACTCGTGAATATTAAAAAGAGTTTTTGGACAGACAGAGAGAGATAGAGAGAGAGAGAGAGAGAGAGAGAGAGAGAGAGAGAGAGAGAGAGAGAGACGATCGTTGTTTTTATACTACGGCCCAAACAGGTACTTAACACTGGCTCTAGGGTTCCGGGTCCTGGTTTTCTCCCACATTCGGGGCCAAAATCCTGAGACCTGGTGCTTTCAGGATATGTTGCTATAGTTACCAAATCATTTTCCTATTCAGACTGATGGCGGCATCCATTAGTGAACAGTTGATAACCTCAACAGTGATGGAAGTATAATGAATAAATATCTGCCATTATCAATACGAAGTCTGGTTCCTCTAAAAGTCACTTCCTCATATCATCCAAGTCACCGCCGTCACCACTGGCTGGCTTCTTAGAGAAATTATAGGGTAATTAAATGAGTTTCAAAGTTTTATTTATTTTATATCAAACTAGATTTAAATTGAACTGAATCGATTTAAAAAAAAAAAGAATTTGTTTGTGAAAAATTGCATGAAATAAAAAAAATACAAAGTCAAACAGGGACGAAAATATTCAGATAAAATCTTTGGAATAATGATAAAAACCCATAAGCTCATAAGTTACATTTGGATCATTTTATTTAAAATTACTTGAAATAGGTATATAGTGGGATTTGAACACATGATTATTTTTAATTATCTGGGAAAAATCTCTGAGCAAAAACTTTATTTCTGAGTTAAAGACCTGGGATGAGTTTCATGGCACAAAATTGGAACAAAGTTCATGAGCTAAAGCTGTGGACAAGTTTTCTTGCATCACCATGCTAAATTTCCACGCATGAGAAATTCCATGGCTAATGCTTAATGCTGACATGACCAAAGTCTGGGATCCATTTCCCATCCCAGCAGTGTGTAGGCCAAAATGTAAGGGCTTCATTCCCTAGACAGATTTCGAAACATTTCCAGGTGTACATTCTATACGTTCTATAGCAGAAAGACGGCTAACGTGGCTCCGCAAGCCTAACAGGTCCATTATGGCTGCGGAAAAGCAACGATTCGCAGCGGGTATGTTGTGAATTTCGACAGGAGAAGCTATTTGTAGGGAATTTATCGGACATTTTGTGAGCTAGTTTACCGTTCCGAGAGTCTCGGGAGAAAGCCAGGCTTAAAATCTTTACCAAAGTCCCGCCACATATCCGATAATGCAGGGCCGAGACGAGGCACTCGCTAATCGATGAGGGAGTCCGGGGCATTTATTCAGGAACAGAAACAAATACACAGAGAGTGGAGAAACAAAACAAAACAAACGGCCCTGTCCCCGTGGCCAGAGCTAAATAAATTTATATACAGGGAGAAATATGGAAGCAGGGAGGGAAATCAGTCCCAAAGGGGAAACACACACACACACACACACACACACACACACACACACACACACACACACACACACACACATTATCTCTCTGTTATTTGTCCTGGTGCCACTGATTGGTGTGTTGGAGTGTGTGGATCAATCGTAATGTTATTGATAGTGGACGAGGAAAGGCAGGGGGCAGTGTGTTTATATCATCACAAGTGACACACTCATCCGTAATGTTCATGACTATCCAATACTGATAATGGACAAATATTACTGCAGTTCTATTATATAACACACACACACACACACACACACACACACACACACACACACACAATTACTTACTTCCTACTTTATCTTTTGTTCACACCTCAGGCTTAGTAATATGCAAGTGTGTGTAGGGGGTGTTAGGGTGTGAGGGGTGTGTGTAAGTGTGTGTGAGAGTTATACATACCTGTCACTGTATGCAGTAGCTGTGGCAGGCTGGGCATATCTGTACGCTGCATAGCCTCCCTGCAGACACACACACACACACACACACACACACACACACACACACACACACACACACACACACACGCACATAATATTATAAGCCATATACTTGGCATGGTAATTGTGTGTGTGTGTGTGTGTGTGTGTGTGTGTGTGTGTGTGGTGAGGGGTGGGTCTATTTTGTAAGATGGTATTTATGTCTGCAGTGGTGCAATGGAGAGCCTGATCCAATACCAGTGCCAAATGCTAACCTCATCTTTATCCTGTGTGTGTGTGTGTGTGTGTGTGTGTGTGTGTGTGTGTGTGTGTGTGTGTGGATAGAGTTTAGAATTTGCTTGTCCGGTTTCTCAGTGTTGAAGAGGCCCATCAATTGAGTTTTTGGATTTAGTAAAGTTGAAGCAAAACCAGGGTTGTTTTACACTCTCGGGGAGTTGTAACACACACACACACACACACACACACACACACACACACACACACACACACACACTCACTCTCTCTCTAAAATTTAAAATTTAAGATTTATGATGGAGATAGTGGAAGTTACTTACATAGATCTCAGCACCGTAGAAACCGTCCTGATAAACAACTCTAGAGAGAGAAAAAAATAGAAAAAGCGAGAGAGAAAGAAAAAGACAAAGAATGAGAGGAAGAAGAAAAACTGGTGGGGGATAAATACATAGTAACTGTATGTAGAAAAATGAATAACACCCTTCACTGCAGTTTTATTAATAACATCTATACAGTAAATGAGAGAATGGAGAGAGTGATATTGGAAGTCTAAAGATGGAGAGATAAAGGAGAATAAAAACAGAGGGATAAGCAGAGAGTAAAGTGTTTTATGCAGCTTTCATTTTTCATTACCCTGCAAATGTATTTGTCCTGCCAGTAAAGCACAATAAAACTGGAAGTAAAAACTGTGTACAGATGGAGTGATAGACGATGGAAGAGGGAGTGATGGAGAAAGAGTAAAGATGGATGAAAAGGAAAGTAAAGTCAGAGCGGTGGATGGAGGAGAAAAATGGCAGGATAAAGAGAGGAGTATTTTGATGCATTCATGCAACTTGAAGACAAATGACTTTGGTGCAGAGGAGGAGCTCTGAGATTTACGGAGAAGGATGGGATACACATCTGTGGGGTGTGTGTGTTTGTGTGTGTGTGTGTGTGTGTGTGTGTGTGTGTGTGTGTGTGTGTGTAGGTGTGTGAACAGTATAGCTCTTATATTATGCAAACCAGTTCTTATATGTTAACCTGGACCAGTTGATCTACATTCTTAATATAGAGCAAGCTATTTAGAACACACACACACACACACACACACACACACACACACACACACACACACACAATTTAGAACACATCATATAAAAACACATACATTAATCACTCTCTCAAGCACAGGTCATACATGCACTCTCAAACACTTAAATTTTTTGTACACCAGGGCTTCACATCTAGTTCAGAACTAGAACAGAACTCCAAAACTACATCCGAACTGCTTCTGAATTTCTGAGGGCACCTTAAAACTAATTAAGTGCTGCATAAGTAATCTAAAACTGAATTTCAGAACTTCCACAGCACCAGAATGAAACTTCATAAATCTAGAACTAGAATACATCTCCTGAATGCATCAGTACTGTTTATCGAGTACCAAAGCACTTCAGAATGAATTCAGCAGTGTGTATGGAATTCTAGTCCAAAACTTTAGAATTTACACAGAACAAGAATGAAACTGAAGACTTGCTTTAAAAGTGCAACAAAACTTCACATCTGCAAAAAATATATCAGAACCCTGCATCAGATACCTAGAACGGCATCAAACATGTAGAACTTAAAAACAAGAATAAAACTTCAGAATTACTTAAAGAGTAGAAATCAACTTCAGATCCATACATCAGCACCACTTTAAAACACAACAGAACCTCAGAATCCTTTTAGAACACTGGATTCAATAGTGTTTTTCAAAATTTTGGGAACGACACTCACGCTCCATAGGCGGGGATGGGTGGAGGAGGCGGAGCTGTGCGGAATGTATTATAAACTGCTCGTCCTCTTCCTCTTAAATTAGCTCCTCTGTATGCTACAGTTGCCCCTGTGGCTGCATAGGGAAACCCTGTTACTGCAGAGTGAAACAAAGAGAGAGAGAGAGAGAGAGAGAGAGAGAGAGAGAGAGAGAGAGAGAGAAATGCATTTCAGTGATTGTTTTAATGATTTGATCATCATCATGTTCACACTGTAAACACTTAGTATAGCAGACCCCACGCCCACATCAACCCACACACTTGCATGTACCATAGTAACGCTGTAAAATGGGACACTGGTTTTATTGTGTAATCAGAATTTCTGAATTTTCTTAAAAAAACCTCCATAAGTAATAAATAAAATACAATAAAATAAAGTTAAGGAATTGCACCTTCAGTTTGAAATCAAGACAATGCTAGATGGTTCAAACTGGAAGAGATCTTGGGAGAAGAACTGTAATTTAGAACTTAAGGACTACACCAGAACTCTTTTTATGATTCCAGCACAACAAAACAAACAAATAATAATAATAATAATAATAAAAAAACACAGAGTCATCACAAAGCCATCATGATCCAGACATTTTTAGAGAGACAAAAAGAAATCACTAGTATGTGTTTGGGAATCCTGCCAGGATTCAACACCACCAATCTCTTTGATGTTGACTTTTTAAGTCTTCAACACGCTGAGCATCTAATCTAGGGATGAGAGCAGCTATCTAATCAATGGATAGTGCTTAATTACCACCTTCACACACACACACACACACACACACACACACACACACACACACACACACTTATTTAAGTGGTAAGTGTACTCAAACGGGATACAATTAAATCTATGAGACAACCGGAGGAAGTCCTTCAGCTACTTCAGCCATTTCAGAATGTTCTCACGCTCAACTGTAATATCACTGTTTCACCTTTTCATGTGACACACTCTGGTTCTTATCTTTTCTCTGTTCTGTTCAAAAGTTTATAACCCCTGTTACAGCTTCTCATTTATTTTCCCTCCTTTTTTTCTAATTTTGTAATTGGATGCTCACACAGCAGCTCCATAAAAAAGACCTTTATAGAAACTATGGTACTTTAACAAAATCGTAGCTGTCCATGGTACTGAATCACATTGTTCATATTGCTGAGTTAGATTCTGTAATTGAATTGCAGCTGTCTATGGTGCTGAAAAAAATCTGTCCATGGTGCTGAAAAAAAAACCCGGTCCATGTTACTGAATCACACTTCAGTGTGCTGAATTAGACTCTGTAACTGAGTTGCAGCTGTCCATGGTGCTAAAAAACAGCTGTCCTTGTTACTGTTCACTGTTAGTTGTTCTGAATTAGACTCTTTAACTGGGTTTGCAGCTGTCTATAGTGCTGAAAATCAGTTGTTTATGGCGCTAAATTACAGTATCCCTGTTACTGAGAAGCAACTGTCCATAGTGCTGAATCACAGTGTTCATAATATTGAATCACAGACTCTCAGCAGCTTCCAAATAGATGAATCACAGCCTTCCTGTTGCTTTTTGCAGCTGTCCATTGTGCTGAATCATATTTGTTGATTGTACTGTATTACATCTCTGTTACTAAGTTACAGTTGTCCATGGTGCTGAATCACACTGTTCATAGTGCTAAATTTCAGTATCCATGTTACTGAAAAGCAGCTGTCAGTGGTGCTGAATCAGACTGTTCATGGTGTTGAATCCCATATTATCAATTACTCGTCTGTAGCTGTCCATGGTGCTGAATCATATCTATGTGTATGATTCTGACTCATAACTTATTGTTGTACTGAATCTAATGATTTAAAACCATGATATTGAATCACATGTATGCTTGCTATATAGTCCCTCAGAAGAAGAAATAAGAAATAAGGCAGCTCTCACACTAAGTGTTACTGAATCACATCTGTCCAATCTACTGAATCGTATTTCCCCCATGCAACTGATGTACTTTTTTTTAATCATCAGTATTACACTAAAAATTTACTAGTTTCTACATAGAACAGTGTGTGGTGTTAAATCACAGCCCCACAGAGTCCATGATGTTGAATTATGGCTGTTTGTGGTGCTGAATTATAGACGTCCATGATGCTGAAGTGCTTTGTTTCATCATTCCTGCTACAATAACACTTTAATAGTTTAGATTTATGGGCGTGTATGGTGCTAAATCCCAGCTGTCCATGGTTCCTCGGTGCAGAATGCAGCTGGAGTTTCATTATGTTCCAGTCTGTATGTTTGCACTGAACTATGGTACTGTGTAAAGAAAAAGAAAAAACAAAGAAAATTTAGTTCTCCACCACACACTTTCTTGGTGGATGCCATGATATCAGATAAATACTAGTACATGATTCCAACCAGAGAACCAGAGAAGCCTCTCTCTCAGGAAGCACATTTTGGGCGATTACTTCATTTCCCCCCTCAGACAGGGAACACAATCACACTGAAATAAACTAATCCCAGTCTCTGTTCCTGTCTCCAGTTCCCTGCTGCTCTCACTGTGCTCACAGGGAGGTTTATGTTGCAGGATAGAGAAAAAGAGAGCTGTTTTGGCGCCATTCAGACCCCCCCAGTGGTACCCCCAGTGGTACTAAAGAGGTTCTCCTGCCTCCCCTAATCACTCCACCCCCTCTTTTCCAATAGTCTGAGCAACAGAATAATGAAAGATCAGAGTGACCTATAAAGAGAGCAACAGTGAGAGAACAACACCTGAATAAAAGAGCCAACCACAAAAACATTATAAAAATTAGACTAGAACCCCAGAAATAAAGCATCACTCCAGAAAATACTTTTTGAAAAGCATCAGAGCTCTAAAAATGCACCAGTAGCCTATAGAATAATTTAAGAACAGCATCAGTACTCTTGAAATGCATTAGTACTCCAAATAATAATTGTAGAACAGCTTCGGCTTAGTAGATGTGCAGATCTAACCTGGATCGGCAGTAAGAAACTGCATCATGACTCAAAAATATGTAGAATGGAAAAGAGTTTTGGAACGAAACCTAATAACCTCATCAGAACAGCATCAGAGCAGCACCAGTATTGAGTGTAAAAGCACATCACTTCATGTCTGTATCAGAACTACAAAACTTCATTAAATCTCAAAGTAATTACAGAATAGCATCTGCTGTACAGATCTGAACCCTGAAATAGAACCACAGAACAAAACTGCTAATCTAGAACAGAACTTCAGGACTGTGTCAGAACTTTCAAACTGAATACAAATCTACTGAACTATATCCGAACTTTCATCTTGTTTCCTCGCTTCTCTTGTTTATCTTCAGGAGATGTACGTTCGGTCACATTTATCACATCCTTGGTTTCAGTCAGTCCTGCATTCCTGTGTGTGTGTGTGTGTGTTTGTGTGTGTTAGATTAAAGAACGTGTCTCTCTGGGCCCAGCTGGTCAGCATATGCTGCCGTTTAGGCTTGGCAAACTGCGCTGAAAAATTAGCAGCCGATGAATCATAGCAGCCGAGAGCCTTCCGCCTGCTACACGCTAAAACCCTCGGCGTGATTTATTACACCATTGCGAACAGACACGTTTGTGTGTGTGTGTGTGTGTGTGTGTGTGTGTGTGTGTGTGTGTGTGTGTGTGTGTAATTATGCATATGTTATTATACAGGATATCTCTGAATGCATGTGTAATGATGTGTGGATTCACAGTTTTGTATGCATGTGTGTTTGTGTGTGAGACATATAAAGAGTTACCACATCATCATGTATAGCTGATATTCCTGTGTGTGTTTGTAAGCTGTGTGAGATTTTCCTGTGAACAGAGCTCAACCTATAAAATGATCCACACACCACAAAATCAATTAAACACACATGCATCAGAAACAATAAAAATGATCACACATATGTGACGGCATGTCAACAATTCTAATCACTCTATTTATATTATTGCTGCACTGCCACATGTTACATATGTACTTTATAGAGTGTATGGAATAACTCACTCTCGGTTGTGCTAAAATGTGTCTGTGTGATCAGTAGTGTAGTGATGTGTTACTGTTACCAACATTTGTCTCATTGCCACAACAATTCACTGACAATTAAATCAAATGCTCTAGAAGTACATTTTGAATGTGAGCTGTAAATTGGCCTAAAAAAATCTAGGGTTAGGGTTATGGTTAGGATTAGGGTTAGCCTAAACCTAGTGTTGGGGTTAGCCTAGACCAAAAAAATCTCTGAACTGGAATCTAAAAGTGCATCAGAAGTTTAAAACTGTATTTCTGAACAATGTCAGGACTTGCATTAAACTCTAAAACATAAAAAAAGAACTGAAGTAGTAAAATAATACTAGAACAGCTTAGAAATTCTAGAATTGAATAAGCACTTTAGAAAAATCTGAACTCTCAAATTGAATCGGTGCTCTATATAAACAGAAACAGAAGCATTTTGAAATCATTACTTTAGAAACAGCACTGGAGGTCTAGAAAAATTACGTCAGAACAGTTATAGGATTGAATTTGTATTCCAAAGGGAAAAAATAAAACAGAAACTGAGCTCTCGAAGATGGACCATTACTATAGAATATGTTCTTAAATGCTTATAAGAACTACATTGGAAGCCTGGAAAATAAATTAGTACTCTACAAATGTAATAATTTCATAACAGTGTCCAGAATTTAGAAATGTTATCGTTATTATAAAAAAAAAACATCTTAGGACAGCAACAGAACTCTGGAATTACACATTGCTATACATTCTTTTTTAGGAACAGAATTAGAAAATCAGCCAACAATCTAGAGAAATAATTACTTCAGTTCTTTTTTAATGTTTTAGAGTTCCAATGCAACTCCAGAATTTAATCTTAAAACAGCAACAAAATGTTTTAAGAACAACAATTGAAATCTGTAAATTAAATTAAATAAAAAAATTTATAACATAGTCCATACTACGAAATCAAATTTGTACTTTAAATAGAATAATCATAATACATAAAATACAGCAAAAGAGCTCTAGAATTGAACCCCTTGAATAAGCCCTTGAATAAGTACTCTAGAATTGTATTTCCTTAAAGTAGTGTCAGGACTATAAAATTTTATTTGTACTCTAGAAAATAATTGTATAACAGCAAATGTATTCTAAAACTGTATTTACATTTTGGCTGCAATGCCCTCAGTTAAAAAAAAGTATGGAATTAAACACTCTAGCATATAAATAATCAATGACTGGTTCACGAAGTGATGTGATGATGCATTACTATTGCCTAAGTGTTTTATTTTCCTCTTATGCTACAGAAATTCATCAACAATGGTACGTTTGTTCATTTATTAAAATAATGTCATATTCTTTATCTGTTTACATTTAATATTGTGGTATATCCATAAAAAGAAGTTAGTTTCTGTTCTCATTTATATTATAGCAGCTGTAAACAGTCTTGTTTTTTTTTTCTCTCATGTAACATTACCAAGAAAATAACCGTTCTGTCTAAAACATTGTCCAGTTTTATGTCTAACTGTCCCACAGCAAACTTCTTCATAACTGGTAAATAAACAACTCCTTACAGAAAACCTTACAATTTCATGGAAGCTTTCAAAGTGTTATTTGATTATCCTAATGTGGTCACCTGTTTCATGTCTCGAATTTAATTTAGATTACTTTCTGTCCGGTTGTTTCTTCACATGAGATAACCTCAAATTTCTGGGCTGATTTTGACCCTCCATTATTTTCTGTTTTATTTTTTGCCTTAACCGTCACCATGAAGCGCTATTCTGTTGAAAGCACACACATGCCCAGTCTCCTGCACCTGCTTACAGCTTCCTCATCAGTGTTCCTCGAATGTGATCATTAATAATGGATAATAAAGCTCTTACTGCAAGCAATGACGATGTTATTCATGTTACACAACAAACACCCACATTCATTAGTGGATAAAAAAATTAAACAAAATGTCATATATAACATAGAATACAGTGTTGGCTGTTTAATGATGATGATTATGATGTAATAACAATTTACTACAACATGGCTGATTTATTTCATTCATTTTATTGTTATTTATCAGATTCTAAATTGTCTCTTTCTACAGACAGGTTGTAACAGTCGGGGGTTACTGTGTGTGTGTGTGTGTGTGTGTGTGTGTGTGTGTGTGTGTGTGTGTGTGTGTCAGCTTGTGTTATTTAGAGGCTGGCTGTAAAGCTGTCTAAGGACTGAACAGACTTTAGCCTAATGAGCAGAAAGGCATGCAGTTACAGCTTCAATGTGGTCAGCACTTCTTCCTGATGAAATATTACCCATCAGACACACACACACACACACACACACACACACACACACACACACACACACACACACCACAGACAACTACACTGCACAGAGAGAGGTACACAAAAATGTGTGTGTGTGTGTGTGTGTGTGTGTGTGTGTGTGTGTGTGTGTGTGTGTGTGTGTGTGTGTTTAGGTGTCTATCTGTCTGTCTCACCTGCGTAAAGTTCAGGTGCATAAACGGCTCCCACCACAGGATTCAACTTCCAGCCTGTAAAAGGCACACACATACACACACAATCAAATGCGTCAAATGAATAAATATAAAAATCTGTCAAAAATACACATCTATCTATCTATCTATCTATCTATCTATCTATCTATCTATCTATCTATCTATCTATCTATCTATCTATCTATCTATCTATCTATCTATCTATCTATCTATCTATCTATCTATCTATAAATCAGATGATAATTTACACGCAGCATCACAGTAAAAAACATCACCATCTATTTTCAACACTAATCAACTGTTTCACACTTTCACTGAACTTTTCCACTTTGAACTCACATAAACTGAATGTTGAGTCAGTATGTGAGAAAGGGAGAAAGATAGAAAGAGAGAGAGAGAGAAGAGAGAGAGAGAGAGAGAGAGAGAGAGAGAGAGAGAGAGAGAGAGAGAGAAGAGAGAAGAGAGACAGATCATTTCAGACTGAATGGTTGGCTGTCAGAATGAGGTCCAATTTAAATGCAATAAAATGTCACATCAAATGAGAAACAGAAATATTCAGTTCTGTGGCCATTTTCAAACTACGAACTCTGGAGAAATGTCTCAATTTCAGCTTCACAACTTTACTGAGTGAGTGGAGGAGATGAAAAGAGAGAAGGAGATAGAAGAGGAGAGAGAGAAAGAGAGAGAGAGAGAGAGAGAGAGAGAGAGAGAGAGAGAGAGAGAGAGAGAAAGACGAGTGCTACAATAGCAAATTAAAAACGGCTCAGTTTTGTATTGGATTGTATAGGATTGATTTTATGGTGTACAAACTATTAGCCTCAGTACCGTTTGTGTAAGGATTTGCTGCCTTCTTGTTCGTCATCACTCTCGCTGTGGCGTTGTTCACCTGCTCACGGACAGAAAAATATAATATTAAATAATAAAACTAAGTGTTATAAAGACATTTACAGCAGAACAGTGTTAAAGTGCAAGGCATGCTCTGTTTTTGTGTGTGTGTGTGTGTGTGTGTGTGTGTGTGTGTTGTTTAATTCAGCCTTATCAGCTTTTTCATGCTGCTTTACAAGTTTTACAGGAACAAACATACAATCAATTGATTAATCAAACAAACAATCAATCCATAAATAAATATAATTTCCATTGCAACTACGCACACTATATAGATAAAAGTTTGTGGACACCTGACCATAAGATTTGTATGTGCTTTGTAAACATCCCATTTAACATTTAGTCCCCACTTTGCTGTTATATAATCTCCAATCTTCTGAGATGTTCCACTAGATTTTGTAGAGATTTGCAAGATTTTATTCCCATAACAAAGGTGACAGTAAAGTCAGGGACTGATGTAGGTGAGGTGAGGAGGGCTGGTGTGCAGTCAGTGTGAACAATTCATGTAAAAAGTGTTCAGTAGGGTTTGTGCTCTGTAGCAGGAGATCTTCCACACACTTCCAACCCATGTAAAGTATATCTTCATGAAGCTGGCTTTGTGCCCATCATCATGCTGTTACATGTTTGAGTCTCCTAATTCAAATGAAGGGAAAATATCATGCGACTGCATCCAAAGATGTTTCATACAATTGTGTGCCTCCACCTTTGTGGTAACAGTGTGGAAAAGAAGCACATACGCCTGGAAAAGTCAGGTGTCCCAATACTTTTGTCAGTATAGTGAATTTTAGTATGGATCCCTGACACGCAACGCATGCACATAATCCGAAAACGTAAATAGAAGGAAGAACTGAGAAAAAAAGAAAAATAGAAATGCAGAGTGAAGACGGCAATGAAAAAAGGGAAAAACAGGAGAAGCACCTCGATCTTGCGTCCTTCTACGATTGTACCGTTTAGTTTCTCCCGCGCACGGTCTGCGTCTGTGCTCATTTCAAAAGTTACAAAACCGAAGCCCTGAGGATGAGTGCAGAGAAGAACAGAGCACAGCGCAGCAGAGGAGAGAGGGCGGAGCGTTATACACATAGAGAGACAGAACAGAGAAAAAAAGGGAAAGGGAGGAAGGAAGGAAGAAAGGGAAGAGAATTAAGTGTTGTGAGCAGCAGGAAGTGGACAGCAGCGAGAGAGGAAGTAGTGCTTTTTATTATAGACTGTTAGAGGAAAAAAAGTGAGGAGCCGTGAGGTCGCTATGGAAACGCCGCCACATTGGAGGAAGTGGGACACAGACGCATTTCATTAAACTTTTAGGTTTAATTACTGCAATTACATTTCCAGCTCGTATGGAAATTTCGACGACTCACTCATACATCTGCTTCCAATAAAGAAAGAAAGATGGAAAGAAAGAAACAAAAAAGAAAGAAACAAACAGTCCATCAAGCTAACAAGCAAATAAATAAATAAATAAATAAATAAATAAATAAATAAAAAATATTATAGTAAGCAAACAAACAAACGAATCAATAAGAAATACTTAATATTTGTGAACAATAATTTTTTTAGGATTTTGATGAAACTATTATCCTGAAACACTGTTTGAATTCTATTTCAAATGCTAATGCTGTTTGCAAGATTGTGAGTAAAAGCCTGCTGCAGTCGCAGGATCTCTCAGATAACATCTTTTATCATAATTAAAAAACAGGCAGAGATGAGGAAGAGGTGAAGTTAGAGAGAGAAATGGAGTCCATGTGTTTAGCTTTTAAATAGGACTCTGTTTGTTAAAAATCTTCTCATTAGAACACAAGTGAATGAGATTACACGTTGGCATTCCCCTCGGACATTCACGGGCACAGCGACACATCCAGATCCCCACACCGAGGGCTAAAAACAAACCCTCCTTTTTGTGCGTCTTTATTTTTCTCCTCATGCACAAATAATTAGCTTTACACGAGAGGGGAGCGAAAGCAGCCGCCATTTTTCAAAGCGGACAAACATATTGAATGCAAATTGCCGAAGCGTCATAGGAAATAGATTGTTTATTAATGGCCCGCTTGGTTCATTATGCCAGCACGCTAGTGGCAAATGAGAGGGGGGAAGGGGCAAGGCACCCTGGGTAATGAGCTTTGTAGGACACGAACAATAAATGCGTGCTGCACAGGGTTTCGATTTATCCACAGCTTAATCTCGTGAAGCTGATGGGGGGCCGAGAGGAACATGGAAAACTGGATTCATCAGAAAGAAAAGGGAAAATATTCGCTCCTTAATGCAGCCAGGGAGTAAAATATGTATTTATTGTTCATTTAGTCTTCATTCGTCAGTTGGCACAAAGAAATAGGAGTTAATGTACTGATGAATCACCGATATCTTTCATTTTAGCTATGGGGTTTTCTCATTTAGAAACAAAACAAAGCAGCGCTCAGAGAAAAGAGGAAAAAAAATGAAAAGGAATGTGAAGAAGAACTTACCTTAGATCCCCGTTCATTAAAAATGATTTCCACGTCTAAAATCTTCCCAAATTGCTGCAAAGAGAAGTGAGAATCAAAGAGAAGAATGATTTATAGGATTGAGGATAGTGGTTTTTCTAAGCATTAAAAGCATTCATATGAATAAAGTTCAAATTGTGCAGCGTTCCTTCAAAATGTGTAATTTATTGAATAAATCTTTTACAATGTTTTTTATACCCAGAATGCATATACCATATGTAGCGTAAATAATGAATACTATATATATATATATATATATATATATATATATATATATATATATATATATATATATATATATATATATATATATTGTATTTTTACATATAGCGCTCTATTAATTTCTTTTGTTCTTTTTTATTCTCTCATTCACCCACTTTACTTACATTACAGTCTCACTCTGTGTGTACATGCAGTGTGTATGTGCAATATTATTATATACATTATTTATGTACATGTCTAGTGTATATATGCCATATGCAGTCTGTATAAAGGATATAATGTTTGCAGTGCATGTAATGAATATAAGGTATCTGAGAGTCTGTAGTGTATATAATGTATGCTATTTATGAATTGAATGTTGTGTATACAGTGCATATAATTTATGCAGTGTGTGTAGTGTTTATACCGTATACAGCATGTTCCCAGTGATATAAACCGGGATATTTAACCATTAAAAAACCATTATATAACCATTCTTCAAATCATTTATATGACATTAAATGTATTCTATTTAAAAATTGTATGCTGTTTTGTATCTTGAATCAAAAAATACAACAAAGAAGACCCAGGACTGTTGAGCAGTTAGAATCCCATATGACAACATTCATCACCCAAAACAACTGCTTTCCTCAGTTCCTAGACATTTACAGACTGCTGTTAAAAGATGCTACACCACAGTAAACATTGGCCTTTTCCAACTTTTTGAGACATGGTGCTGGCTACAATTTCCCAATTACGTTTTTATTTATTTATTTATTTATTTTTGTTAAAATGGTAAAAAAAAAAATCGGTTTAAGCATTTGATTTGTTTTCAATGAAAAAAATATGGGTTTATGAAATTAGCAAATCACTGCATTTTGTTCCTATGTGCATTTTACACTGTGTCCCAAATGTTTTGGAAGTGTATATATTGTATACAGTGTATGCAGTGTATAAAGTGTGTATTGTGTATAAATTATATAGAGTATGCAGTGTATGTGTATGTGTGTGTGTTTGAGTGTATGTATGTATATATATATAGTACAATGTGTCCTTTAAATCTCTGTAATCATTTAAACTATTTACTTATCTCTTTCTTTCTCCTTTTGTCTTCCTGTCTTACTGTGACTGTCTCACTGTAAAAGTAAAGTGATGAGCCTCTCTCACAGCCAATTCTGTGCTTCCTGTCAGTGAATCAGTTCAGGTCACGTCATTTATGAAAGCTGAGGTAGCAGGATGAGTGAAGCATTTTCTCCCTTCCCCAACAATTCCAGAATGAAGGAGACTTTTAATTGCTGTCCATGGCTGCTGTAATATTTCATTAAATCCAATTAGCGTGTCAAGCTCATCAAGTCGCCTTCATTTAGCCTCAACAGGCAGGAACTCAACCCCCAATTTCGGGAAGCCATGTGACTCGGGAGAACAGAAGCTAATCAGATGCTGTGCTTCTCACCAACAGCTACAAAGTGACATGAAAATTTGGATCTGATTAAATTTATAAGTTGGGCTAATTTGATTTTTATTCAATTAGCATCTGGAAAACAATGAGTCAGATTAAAGTACACTCCATCCTCATTTCACCCTACATACGTTCTTGTCAGTTTTCTCAGGTAATGCCGGGTGTCTTGTGAACTAAAACCCCCCCTGGTGCTTATCAAGCCATAATGGGCTGTTAGCTTAGATTAATTAGCCTGGTTGAAAGGTCATCACTAGCAACACGGACGTTTTATTACTATTGAGCATGTCCAGTCGACTACCCTGCCTCTCCTGTCTCTCTCTCAGTTAATTCACATCACTTTAGAAATGTAGATGCAGCTTTAAGTGATGTTTATGTGCCAGACAATTAGCTTGAGAAAAAAGAAGCTAATTCAAAACTGTTTTTGTATCACTAATATACCAGCATTGTAATGTGCTGTAATCAAACTGGTGGAAAGTAGTTTTATAGGTCTCAGGATAGTGTATGTAGAGTATATAATGTATGAGTATATCAAGTGGATATAATGTATGCAGAGTATATAATGTATGCAGGGTATATATTGTATATGATGTATGCAGAGTATGTAATGTATTTAATGTGTGCAGGGTATATAATGTTTATGACGTATGCAGGGTATATAATTCATATGATAAATGTAGGATATATAAATCATACTTAGTATTTAATGTATGCAGGGTATATAATGTATACAATGTACATAAAGTAAGCCGAGTATATAATATTAATGATGTATGTAGGGTATATAATGTATATAATTTATGCAGGGTATATAATGTATATAATGTATCCAGAGTATATAATGTATATAATGTAAAAAAGGTACGCAGAGTATATAATAGTTATGATGTTTGTGATGTATATAATGTACATGATGAATGCAGTGTAAATAATATATATGATGTATGCAGAGTATATAATATATGCCATGAATATAGTATATACAATGTATATAATGTATGTAGTGTAAGTAGCATTCGCTTCCTCTACATTACTAATCATCTTCTAAACTTTAACACTAAGTGATCTTCTCACACAACATCATATTTGCAGCTTTACCCTAATAATGCTAGGTATGACTTATGGCTTGGTCAAAGCTAATTAGTGACACATTCCTACAATAGCTGTCTTGACTATTTAGTCCTTCTCAGGTTTATGCCTGAGAGAGCAAGAGAGCCATTAGCATGGTGCTGGATAACTTTTGCTTGTGCTAACAGATGGAGCATATAGGAGAGGAATTGGCACATTTGGGTAGCGAGGGTAGGTAGTGAGCGCCTTGAGGGCAGTGAGAACAAGGCGTAGTGCCTCGTAGCTCTTGTGAGCGATTACTGCAGCACATTTGGCCGGATGGCTCGACATGCGTCTATTGCAAATAGACAAAGTTTTGGATGGTGATAAATTTCCTGGGTGATTCTTGCCAAACGTCGCTAACGGCGATCAATTTAAAACTCTCTCTCATGCCAGCTTGTGTGTGCGTGCCTGTGTGTTTGTGTGTGTGTGTGTGTGTGTGTGCGTGTGCGCACTTAACAAGCCCTCCTATCATCATAAATCCACAAGCCACAAACACTTTCACCACATACACAAAGCCTGTGAGCTAATTACCAACTCGGCCCGGCCCTGATCCAACACGCAGAACAATAAAGCACACAATTAGGGAGGAGAAAGAGAGAGAGAGAGAGAGAGAGAGAGAGAGAGAGAGAGAGAGAGATGTGGCATGTTTTATGCATGGACAGCTTTGCTGTAATTAATATTGGACCTATGACAGAGTGTTCATAACTACACTGTGTGCATGTGTGTGTTTGTTTGTGTGTATGTGTGTGCGTGTGTGTGTGTGAGAAATCACAGGCCCAAACTAATGAGTGCTGCTCAAACGAGCCAAAATGCAGCTGTTATTGAGCTACAGTTCAACAACAGGAAACAGAACAGAGGAGCGTCTGGCCAGAAATGAAATGTACACAACATTCCCTTTTGTCCAAGAGCAGTTACTCAGCCAAGACACATTACCCCTCATCAGCTTTGTACTGGAGCTATGAGGCTAATGTAGGTAATGAGCAAGGGAAGTATGTTGCCTCCAGGTTAGTTTCACACACACACACCTCACAGGTTTGTAATAATACACACCTATCAACCATAACATTAAAACCACCTGCCTATAATTGTGTAGGCCCCTCTTGTGGCATCAAAACAGCTGGGGTCGATCAAATTGCAGTCTCCACAAGAGCTCTAAAAGTGTATTGTGGTATAATAGCAGCAGATTTTTAAGTCCTGTAGGTTATGAGGTGGGGCTTTCATGGATAAGACTTGTTGGCCTAGCATCCTACAGATGCTTGTTTGGATAGACATCTGGAAAATTTTGAAATTGAATCAACAGCTTTGGCATGTTCCTCAAACCATTCCTGAGCTATTTGTTGCAGTTTATAATTAAGCAGCTGTTCAGTTAAGGGCCTTGCACAGGGGCCCAGATGTGGCAGCATGGTGTGCCTGGGATTTGAACTCACAACGTTTGAGTTGAAAGTCCAATGCTTTAATCACTAAACTAGCACCTGGCCATCATTCATTCACATGAATGCAAAACCAGGATTTTCCAGAAATACACCACCCAGGGGATCACACCTCCTCCACTGGCTCACCTTCACACACACACACACACACACACACACACACACACACACACACACACACACACACACTTTTTCAGCCATTTGTGCTACACTAGCTCTTCGGCTGGATCGGACCAGATGGGCAAGCCTTCCATCTCTACGTGCAGCAATGAGCCTTGAGTGTCCATGGCTTTGGCACCGGTTCACAGTTTGTGCTTCCTTGGAGCACTTTTGGTAGATGGCCACTGCACACTAGGATAAAGCCCACGAAACCTGTTTTTTTGGAGATGCTCTGATCCAGTCGTACATCAGGTCCTTACATTTGGCCAATTTTATTTGCTTCCAACAGACCAACTTCAAGACCTGACTGATTACAAATATTTTGTCAGGGGCCATTGTTAAAAGAAATTCAATGTTATGTGAAGTCAAGTATGTAGTTTTAATGTCAGGGCTGATATGTATATGGTTATTGTTGCTATATTAATGACTTACAGGTACGTAAGTGCTCCAGTCAATAATCAGTCAATAATCACTTGGACTTACAATGTATTCAGATTATATTACAGAATCCACTCACCCCAAACATCTGTCTGAGGTCAGGGTCACGGAAGCGGAAGGGAATGTTGGAGACGTGGAGCCGCTTGGGCTGCTGTTTCTCCGGCGATTCTGAGGACGACAGCGTGTCTGTTTGCGTCACATCATCTGTCTGAATGAAGCACAAAACATACAACACACGCATGATCATCAGTTCGTAATTCATTTGCACAGTCAATTCATCAAAAATGTATGATTTTTTTTTGTTTTGACAATGAAATGCAGTTAATATCTAACCAGAAGTGCTAATAGCAATGCAAATAAATAAATAAATAAACTAATAAATCTAATAATATAAATATACATATGTATATACAGTACAATAAACATATTACAGGAGTGAAAAGGTACAATATATATAATATATTTTTAATACAGTATAAGGTGCAAATGTAAAATTAAAAAGTGACCATAACAGTGCAAAAACTTGGAATGTTGTAGTTTGTGCAACAGTAAGAAAAAAATCCAGCATAAAAATTATTTTTAATTATTTAAAATTTAAATTATTATCCAGGATTTTTCAAGCTGTCCATTGCAGCTGTCCAATTTAGTTCCTTTTTATAAGCATAATATTAAAATGTATAATGCGACTGTGTCAATAAAAGTGTAATGTTATATCTGAAGTGCCAGTAAAAAAAAAATTCCAACTGAATAGACAGGGTCTGAGGAGAGAAGGAAAGAAGTTTCCGTATATCAGATGCCCCTTTAGTGAACATCCTCATTGCATTAGCATTGCTGATTGTACTGATGAAGGGATGAAGCAGGAACCTTTACTTCTCCAAACCTGATAAACTTTTGACTTGTGACTTTACAGTAGAAACCTAACAAATTCAACAGTGTGCCTGAGGTCTGTGTGTGTGTGTGTGTGTGTGTTTGTATTTGTGTGTGTGTGTGTGTGTGTGTGTGTGTGTGTGTGTGTTTTTTTCAGAATCCCCTGCCGAGCACCGCTGTATATTCAGCGCCTGACTAATCACAATCACCTGCACCTTAATCACACAAACACACACACACACACACACACACACACACACACACACACACACACACACACAAAAGCAGGAAAAATTAAAGCCTGAGGCATGTGTGCTGCTGTTTCCATCATTAAGTGTGATGATGATGATGATGATGATAAAAATGATGTATTTTTCCCCCTTGTTTTGCCATTTTTCCTACACACAAATAAATAGAGAAATTGATAGAGTGACAGGGTCACAGAGAAAGTGAGTTCGGGTATGAGAGAGAGAAAAAAGAGTGAAACAGAGAGATGTAAAGAGAGAAAGTGTGTGTGAAAGACAATGACAGAAAGAGAGGGGGAGAGAGAGAGAGAGAGAGAGAGAGAGAAAGAGAGAGAGAGAGAAGGCATGTGGGTTAGAGTGAGACAAAATAAGAGAGTAACAGGAGAAGTAGAAAGAAAAGAAAGTGTGTGTGAGATAGTGACAGAAAAGAAGAGAGAGTAAGAATGTCTGAAAGACAATGATAGAAAGAGAGAAACTGCTGCAAGAGAGAGACTAATTAAAAGAGTGACAGAGAGAGAGAGAGAGAGAGAGAGAGAAAGAGAAAGTGTATATAAGAGAGGAGACAGACAGCAAGCAGACATGCAGTATAGGTAGAGAGAGAGAGGTTAAAGAAACAGAGATAGGAAAAAGAGAGAAAGAGAGTAAGAGAGAGAGAGAGAGAGAGAGAGAGAGAGAGAGAGAGAGAGAGATCCTGGTGCTCAGGAACACTGGCAGATCACACTTGGCGTTATGAGCGTGTCTCCAGTGGGCACTTGTGATCAGATTACTTTCATGGATTCCACTGGAGGACGTCTGTCGGGTGGAAATGTCTGGCAAGTCAAATACATTTATATTCCAGACTTCAACTTCAATCCTACTCCAAACCTGATAATGACGTGGTCTACTAACCAAACTTAGACCTGAATAGGAGATTAAGAGTGAGATGATAAATAAAGCAATGGTGAAAACTAACAAAGTACAAATACTTTATTACTGTAGTTAAGTAGATTTTTCTGGTATCGGTGTTTTTACGTCACTATTTATTTTATTTTTACTTTCACTCATTACATTTTTACACAAATATCTGTACTTTCTTCTTCTGACATTTTAAAAACAGACTCGTTACTTTAGTTTTCAATCTGTTTTCACCCCATCAACTTGTTTCTTGTCATTGCGCAGCTTTTTCAATCTACCACTGGTGTATCCTGGCTCTCACACAGTAGTTTATGAAGTTAACAATAAACAGGCAGAAGGCAGTAAGAAGTCTGGGGTTAACATCGATGAGACAGAGGGAGTCAGTGATGTAAACATGACTGAGAACAGAAACATTCCTGATCACCTGATCATCATCTTTTCTCTGCTTGTGTTCTATATGGTGGATATTCAGCTTGAATACATTCATAAAATGCCAACATTTTTAATTTGTTTTGTATTAATATATTAATTGGGGCTGTCAAAATTCAGCCTGCAAATTCATTTCAATGGCACAAATTTTATTAGCGCGCGATTAACGCAGCGCACATTTCTGTTTGACCATTTTTATCAAAAAATCTAATCAAATAAATAAATTATTATAAAAGGTGAAATTAAAAAATTCAGCATAACACACGTTCATTCATCGATTGACAGCCCTAATGTTAATATGATGTGATGTCCAGTTACCAGCGTGACACTAAAACAGGAAGTAGAATTGGTTACTTTTTTCTTAATTACAGGTCCGAGCCCAAACGTCTTTACTTCAACCTGAGTGAAAAAGTGTAGTCAGCACTTCTTTTACCAGAGTCTTTTAAAAAATGAGAACCTGTAAGTGAAGGATGTGTGTACTTTTGCCATCTCTGATCTTTTTATTTAAAACAACAAATTCTCCGAACCATATCACTCATAAAATTCTCCCTGTATGGCTCTTATTCTGTTGCAATTTCAGAGAAGTTTATTGGCATCGGTAGAAAATACAATAGAAAAAAAATGATAAAAAATAGTTACAAACTTGCAAGATGTCAATGTAGGACAAAGTCTCTGTCTCTCACTGTTTCTTTTCCTAAACACTCCACCCCCCCCACTGCTGTCTCTCTCTCTCTCTCTCTCTCTCGTTTTCTCTATATATCTCTTTCTATGTCTCTGTCTTTGCTGTCTGTTTTAATGGTCCACATACACAGTTCCTTTTATCTTATCCGTTTGCTTCTGTGTGTGTGTGTGTGTGTGTATGGGAGTCTGTGTCTGTCTTATCTCTTCCTGTGTTGTGGGGTCTCTGCACAGCAGGCCTGCAGATGAAATAGAATCAAATACAAAATACTAAAACTGTGTGTGTGTAAGAGAGAGAGAGAGAGAGAGAGAGAGCAAGACAGTAAAGAAAGAGAGAGAGAGCAGAAGAAAGTGATGATAGAGTGATGATCGAGTGAGAAGACTTCACTCTCTCTTTCCTTAACCCCAGGACATGATTAAGAATGAAACACAAAGCTGATCAAACATCTCTGTTCAGGTTTTTTTCTTTTGTGTTACAAAACTGGTGATCCGACTGAAGGAGGTTCTGTAGAGACGGCTCACTCAGAGGTGAGGTGCGGAGTGAGGTCCAGGACGAGACGAGCGCTTCTCTGCCTTCTGTCTCTTCTTTTTTGTAATTCTCTCCATTCTGTTCTTTGCGATGATGAAAATCTCAATACTGTTAGTAGAGATACATTATATGCACCAAAGTATGTGAACACTTGACCATAAAATCGTACATTTGCCCATTAAGTCTCTCCACTTTTCTGGGAAGATGTTCTACTAAATTTCAGAGTGTGCTTGTGGAGATTTGTGATCATCCAACCCTAGTGGCCTGGGGTGCAGTCAGCGTTCCAGATCACCATCGCTCTGGATAAGGGCATCAACCAAATGCTGTAAATGTAAATATGAGAATCATATATGGATGAAAAAATCGAACAAAAGCAGAATTTTGTGTGTGATTCAGAGGATAAAACATCCCACTGCACTTCTAAAGGAATACCAACACTCTGGAATGCCTTTCAACCAATCAGATTAGTGGACCAGGTCTAACTGTTGCATAAAATAAACACGAACCATCAAATAAAGCGAATGGAGTGATGTGGGAATGAACTCTAACAATGTGTCTAACATTTACTTATGGAATAGAGTCACTGTATCAGAAACATGTTGAGAATCTGTTCTTTTCTTCAACCCGAATAAAATAGATACAACAGCTTCCTTTAATCTGCTCCACTGCTCTCCGGCTGAACGCTCAATCGTAACGCTGGATGTATACGATATCTATTATTCATACGGACTTCATCTTTCTGTAGTCCTGACCGTATGTCAAACTTATCTCCTTCGATAAAGCGAAGTGAAGAACGCTGCGAGCGAGACGGAGGAAACGAGTCGAGTAAAGAAAAAGATGATGTGATCGATTCACGAGCGAGAGACAAATGTCACGGAAAGGTGAAGTGATCTCTTTAAATCTTATTATGGAGACGAAGCAGGTCATTATGCTTATCGTACAGTATTGCTGCAAAGTTGGAGACACGCAGTTGTATAGGAAGGCTTTGGATTTGTTAGCATTACATTTTTCCTTCACTTGAACTAGGAGAATATTGTTCCAGCATGACAATGGCCCTGTGCACAAATCCAGCTCCATGAATATATGCTTTACATGGGTTGGAGTGGACGATCCTGCTCTGGAGCTCTGACCTAAACCCTATAAAGTATAGTCTTGAAAATGATCAAGAAAGTGATCAAGAAAACAGCGGGTATTCACTGGTCATTTTTGAAAGCACTATAGAAGTCAAATAGCTGTGAAAATGTCATCCAGTATTGTACATCAAAATTAGCAAATGTTTGGAGTTAAATTCCATTAAAAAATACAAAACAAAGAGTGATAAATAGTTTTCAAGGACGTCTGGTTTTCTCTTTTCGACTGGATGCATTTCACGTGCCTTTAAAGATCCACGTCATTCCATCTAAGAAAACTGAGTTAAAAAAAGAAGCTTGTCTTCCATTTCTCTCAGCCCGCTTCATTCTGATCCTTTATCCTCCTTTCCGTGTCTCCACCGTTTCTGTACTTCTCTCTCTCTCCCTGCGTTCTATTTAGCTAAATCTTACCTGTTTTATTTATTGCTGCTGAAGAGATTGAACACGGTGTAGCATGAATGATTTAGAGCGTGGGAAAGGAGGCCACGCTGTACGCCTAATCTGTTTTGGCTAGCTGAATCAATAGGGATGCCCTGCAGCTCTTCTGCAGCCCTGTACACTCTCTCTCTCTCTCTCTCTCTCTCTATCAATCGCACACTCACACACTCTCCAAAAATCACTTTTCAAGAACCGTTCCAACTGGAGTGAAACTCGACAAATTTTAAGTATCCTCCTAAAGCCCTGAGAAACTTTACTTCTTTTCATCACTGATAAACTCTGTGAACTCGCAAAGCCTGAGTAGAATAAAGAACACACTAAATTTAAGACTCCTTTCCACCACACTCAAAGTCTTTGCACATTAATCCCATTTTGAAAACTTTTCATATCCAATGACACTGTTGAATTCTGGATTATGATTGGTCAGTAGGTGTTATGCCTTTCAAACACTATGGATACTGAATGTTTTTCTAATCCGGAATATTTTCCAATAAGACTGTATGGACTGGACCTGACTATAAGATCTCCTGCTATGGAGCTTCAACCCTATTGAACACATTTGGAATAAATTGAGATGTTGACCGAACCCCAGGCCTTTTCCCCTCACCTACATCAGTACCTGACTTTACTAACACCCTTATAACTGAATGAATCTCGCACAAATCTCCACAAGCACAGTCCAACAGCTAGTAAACATCTTCCCAGAATAGTGCAGGATATTATAGAGCGAATGGGGAATAAATGTGGAATGGGATTTTCAAAAACAAGCACATATCAATCTTTGTCTGGTGTCTACATGCTTTTGTAAATATAATGTACATTAGTGTGGAGCTACAACAGACAGTTTCTTTTCCAATAATATTTCAATGCTTCTTCCAGAGCCTTTTCTGACTTCTAATTTGTTTTTTCTTTTTTTGGGGGCTGTCATGTTTCGTGTCGGGATGTCAAAGATATGCGTGATCGGTGCTGTATTTTAAGTAAGGAGGCTTATTTAACTTGCCATGTCATTTTCTGTTTACCCTAGTGATACTGGGAAAAGTGTTGTTATGGTTAGACAGACTTTAACAGGACAGGAGCACGGAAAATATCCAGATATCTGGAAAAATTAGAAATCCAAAATCCAAAGCGATTTACAACTGAGTAGTTGATCGGTAATGGCCTTGCTCGAGAGCCCAGCACTGGTAGCTTGGTGCTGCTGGGATTAGAACTCATAAATCTTTTCAATCCAAGGTCCAAAGGTTTAATAACTGAGCTACCACCTCCCCTCCCCTTAATTTGCTTATGTTTGTGATGTGACTGCTTGCACTAAGAGCATGTGTATATGAAGTAAGTAAACGAAAATCTAGTACAGATGGTTCCCAAGTTATGATGGTTCAACTTACGATTTTTCTATCGTACAATTTTGTAAGCGATATGATTGTAAAAATATTTCACGCTTCGCCTGCCAGGCAAACACAGCAGCTCCGCCTCCTTTCGCAAATTGGCTCTTGTCCATGCACCATATATATACACTGTATAGTTTTAACAGTACGGTACTGTAAATGGCTCTGTTTGGCTAAATTATGTACTGAAATTTGTTCAATTATTAACTAATTACAGTATACTACCCTATATTGACTTTCAGGTTATGATGGGGTTGATATTTTAGTTTTTTTATTAATGCTGTAAATTATTATAAAAATGTACTAACCCTAACCCATCATCAATATTTGAACAATTTTAAATAAAATGCCCCACCTGGTTAAACAATATTTATTTATTTTATGAACATAAAACTGAATAAATTAAAATAATTCAATTCACTTTTATTATATTATCAATCAATTACATTGGCACAAATTAAATTGATTAAATTAAATTAAATAAATGGAAAAATATAATTAAATATATTGCATTTGTTAGATCCTATTTGGGTAATAAATATGTGTATATAAGTGTGTGTGTTTGTGTGTGTGAAAGAGTTTGTTTTATATTTAATAATAATTTTTCTAAAGATATGATCTACTTAACTGTTCTACTTATTTTAGCATATTTTATCAAATATCATTCCTTTCATTCTTCATTCATTCACTCCCTCGAATGGTCAAGATTTTCTCCTTTTAGGAGAAATTTTTGAAGCTGGAGATGAAAAGCAGAAGAATCCATAGTGAGACCGTCACAAATGGTATTTCGGTAAACTGCAAATCATAGTGGAGTAGCCACAGTAGCCACGTTTGTGAGGGAATTTGAATGTTCCAGCAAATGCAAAAGCAACATCTATACAACTCTCTAAAAAACCTCAGTCCCCGTTTTGGACCTCCATATTTGGACCGGCAATGAAAACCAGGCCTCTTGCATGTTGCTTCTACATCTTATGCTAATAAAAACTCTTCTACAGTTTTCTTTAAACTGAGGCGCAGTTCATTTTAAGATGCTTTTCCCCCCAGCCGAAGTTCATAGAAATGGATTATTATTATTAACTCTAACCAAAGTGAAGCTTTAAGAATTGCATGAGGTTGCCTTATGACTTTTGATTTCTTTGAAACTCCAAAAAACATTTAGCATGCAATCAAGTCACGGTAATCTGTACCGCCGAGCTCCAACCCCCGACCTCCCGCAGCGAAAGACTGACTCCACAGCAGCCTGAGCGTCTCACGCTGGGAAATCACTTAAAAAGATCACATTTACACATTCAAATCATCAGGGTTAAATTAACTGTTACAAAACGCACGGTGCGTGATGGGAACAGGCCGATCGGGCTCATAGACCCTCCGCAGGAGTGTAATAAACACCACCGGTTTGTGCTGTGCGTGAAAGCCGAGATTCGGCTGAACTGTAAAGAAGTGCGGTTATTTAGTGCTGGCGTAAATTCGCTGGATGTAATTAGAAAAGGTCGGATCGATAACATGATGCTTGTTAAGGGCTTTCGGCTAAACCTAGCCAGCGCTGGGGATCGCAGGAAGACAGACCATTTCTGGATTTGATACTTTCATCGAAATAGCTTTTGACCAAAGATTTCTTTGAACGCTATGTCCCGATTTTTTCTTCATTGCTCCATATGATCCAGACGTTACACTTCTTCTCAATCACAGCAACTCTAGCAGCTGTACCAGTGGCAATGATCATGTAAAAAGGAAAAAAAAAGGAGAAGAAAAAAAGACAGAAATGTGAGTCCTGCTGCACGTCCAAAGTGTCTTCAACATTTACACGAGCTTCTTCCCAAACTGTCCTGCCTGGATAATTCCTGAAACTCCGAGACACATTGAGGGGTTGTGATGCAACCTCAACAAACAGCTCCATGTCTTCTGTCTCAAAACAAATGAGTAATTGGCCATGAGTCGTCATAAGGAGACATGACAGCTCATGACACACACTGGGGTATTATAATAATCCTGTCTCTGACATATCATTATATTCGTGTCACATGAAGATTCTTCCCTCATTATTTCGGACAGTGGACCATGTAATACCGTTCCGCCGCCATTTATTAGCCTGTTCTGGTAACTCTATTCCTTTTCACGCCAATATCCCGGACAAGAATTAGTCTCAAATCTTCCATTTCACAATCACAGCACCCACTCAGCACCTCCAATCTTCTCCCAGATAAAGGCCGGATAATGAACTCACAGCATGAAGAAAATTGGACCAAAGCTGTAAAACGTTTGAGGAAGACGAGCCATGGATCGTTTTCCCACTTTTTAAAAAATGCTAATGACAACATGGCAAATAGGAAGCACCAAAAAAAAAAAAGAGCAAAGGAGGCTGATCTGTCTGGTCAATGATACCGTGATGGTGGTGACCATTAGTATGCAGCAGTGAGAGGTGACACATCTGGAAATGTGGGTTTAGAACAGGGGTAATGAAATGCAATCAGGGTGATGAGGTACATAATGCCAGGAAAAAAAATTGCTTATGAAATGTGTCCATGATTGCACCACATGCCAAATCGCTGCCAAGACACATACAACAGACCAAACAAAAGTTCTGCGGGTTTGTTTTGGAAGTTTGGTCGATTCAGGATTTCTTGGCCTCATTAGTCTGACTCAATGATACTTTGTTTTCGAGGTTATTAGAGGCTTGTCACTGTTCACTGTCACAGTGTAAAGATGTTTAAACATTTTTAAAAAGTCCCCATGTTTCTTCGGTTCTCTTACTTTTTAAAACTAGCGAGTTTTCTTTCTTTTTTTGAGGGTAAACATAGGCATTGGCATTTTTTTATTTGATCAAGAGCATCCCATTAACAACTCGTGCATGCATCATGATTCAACGGCCTGGATTTAGTATTTCATTGCATTAAGATTCTAGGTTACATATCGGAAGGTTAGGGGTTCAAGACCTGGTATTTCCAGCTGACACTCCTGGGGCCCTTGAGCATGGCCCTTAACCCTCTGTTCTCAAGGCTGACCCTGCACGCTGATCCCAGTTTAATAACATTGCTGGGATATGTGAAGAATTTCACTGTGATTTAAATTACATGTGACAAGTATAAAGCACCTTTCTTATCCAGAGCGACTTTCATACAACTGAGAAGCTTTGGGGTTAAGGGACTTGCTCAGGGGCCCAGAAGTGGTAGCTTAGTATGGCTGAGATTTAAACTCATAACCTTCTGAGCCAATATGTTAACCACTTAGGTACCACCTCCCCACAAAAACAACCAGGAGCCACACAGCAATAGTTCATAACTAGCATCCATTCATTCGCTTTTACTACTTGGTTGAAATGAAAACCTGCAGATTTTTTTTGCAAATAAGATCATGAACATCCCAAGCGACATTCTATACAGGGTATATTTCCAAGGGCCACCCAAATTCACAGACTCTGAATAAACCTTGAGCCACCTTGAGTCTTGTGGTTAAGTGTCGGTCTGTTGTGTTTGATTGCTACATGTGTACTCACTGTGTTGGTGATGGTTGTTGTGTTGCTGTCACTGTTTACTGGGTCGCTGTGTGTCTGTGTTGGTGTGTAGATAGTCAGGGTGTGTTCGGGTACTCGGCTTTGTCCTGTGTAGTCCTGCGTGGGAAGGGCATGGGGTGCGGTGAAGTCTCCTGGGATACCGTTCTGTGGGGGAGGAAATTGTGCTGGGGTGTAGGACTGAGCCATCGCGTCCACCGGATTGGTTGCCTCTTGGTTACCCTGGAAACAGAAGGAAAAAAATGTAAAATGGAGGCAAGGCCTGTTCGATTGGAGTGTTAGGTAGGTTGAAATGATGTTTAGGACAAGAACTAGAAAAGAAGTCCACTGGGGTTTATGTAGATGTTGTTAGTGATGTTTCTTTTTATTATTTTTTAAAGGTTTTTTTAAATAACTAACAAAGCCAATTGGTTCTCGCAAAATTCTCTTTGGTCTCCGACTGTTCAAAGCGCACAACAGAAGGAAAGTAGTTCAGATAGATGGTGAGGTTTACTGCACTGATTTCTTTTCCAAACTTGGCTCGGCTGAGGAGTTCCTAAAGCAGCGATGTCCCACGCTTTAAAAGAAAGCAGTGATCAGAGTGAATCTCACTGACAATTAGCAAACGCCTTGATCAGAAGTAGAAAAAAAAAAAAAAAAAACAGTTTCTGAAGCAGAGCAATGCTCAATGGATTTTCACCATAGGGAATCTCATTAGCTTTTAGCCAGAGCTTTTAGATGAAGATTACCTCACTAACTCAGCAAGTGTTGGCTTTGATTCTTATGAGATTGTTTGATCATCTCAACAGCTGTTTGACTGTGAAATAGACTTCTAATACAATGTCTACTGTGTCTTCTCCTCCTCTCTCCTTGTGATCACTTTCTCCCTCTATATTATATATCTATCCATGGCAGTAGATGATGGATGATACACTGGTGTTGTGCTCCTGACCCCTGGGTTGAGGAAGCAAGTGAAGAACACAGTGTGAAAGGAAGTAGGGCAAAAGTGTGAACACTGCACATGACTTGTGTGATATTGAAATAATGGATGTTTTCAGTCATGCACATCGCAAAGTCAGGCAAGGGCCAATACAGGAGGTTATGTTATCGTTCCACCACACACACACAACACAGAGCCCTGAGATACCATGGAGCGATATGACGGACTGATAACTCCACACGATGGAGATACACACAAGCTCTTAATATCCCTTGAACAAGATGGGAGGGTGGTGAGACACGATCACCACACAATCTAATAACACATTCCATGCATCTTTGAAATCGAATTTCTGGATCCGCACAGGCCGAGACGGACGTGTAATTCTTTCAAGCAGCTCACAGCTGGCGAGGAACAAGAACACATACAATAAACAGATAAAGTGGCCTCCATTTCCTTCCGGAGAGAGTGTGAGGGGAGACACAGTGGTGAGGGGTGGGAGCGATAAATGCATTTTCGCTCACTTCTCTTCATCATTGTTGTTGCTGCTTCCTGTCTCTTTTCTGGATGTTGTTGATTGTGAGAAGACCATCTCATAACCCATAATTCTTTTTATTTTTTTTTACTTCTTGTTTGCAAACACTCATTAGACTTATTAGCAATTTCAAAGAGGATTTTTTTCCTTGGATTCACGCATATAATTTTTTTGCTGTATATATACTGTATATATATACACACACACACAAACTGACGCATTGTTTTTAACATATTTGCATCGGTATAAACCAATTTATTCATATTAAATTATAATGAAATGAAATTATAATGAAACTGACTAATAATTTGTGACCAATATTTTATATGTAGATTGATTTCTCCTCAGTTTCTCGACAGTTTCTCGAGCGAGTTTTCTCAATATGAAGTATCACAACGCTACCGAAACCGAGCCGTTTCCTGAAAGTCACATAGAACACAGATTAACATGGCAGAGGTAGAGCTGCATCCCAGAGACAGAACAGGAAAAGAACATCTGGTTTATTTAAACTTTTTGTCTTTTTTTTCTCAGAATGTCAGAATGGTACTTAAGTAAAAAGTGATTTATGATTTTTGTTAACGAAACAAAAGTATCGTATTGCATTGAATAGCTTTGTGTTGAATCGAAATTGTATCGCACTGCATAGTAATGGGGTGAATCGTATCGCGTATCTGAGAATCTGAGAATCGTATCGTATCATTGGCTACACATGAAGATGTGAATCACATCTCACATCCGCCTCAGTTATGGAGCTGCACATCCCTACAATATACTAACATATCCTCAAACTAAACATAGGCTTAAATCCATACCGTATTTTAGTTCTGTATAAAATTTAATGAAAAAAAGGTTATATCGTAATGGCAATAAAGAGAAAAAACAAGCAGGTTTACATAATTTCTATGCACATCCTTCCACATTTCCTGTTCTGGCTCTGCAGTGCAACATTTTTAGGTCGCTAGGTGATGGGTGATGCAATTAAGCATAGCAGATTCACGTCTATTGAGTTCCACACTGTAAAACATCAACACATTCCCTAATGCATTCATTTCAGGCTTTTTCTCGTGTAGAAGAAGTGCACGACAAGTCGATAAACATTTTTCTTCTGGAAGATTTGCTCTGGTCAGCTTGCCATATTGACACCTGTGATTTGAGGTCTACCGACAGGACACACGTAAGCAGAATGCTACAACCGTCCTTGATTAAAAAAACAAAACAAACGGACAGGGGGGGTTGTAGTGGCAATTTTAACAGCACACCAGTAAACTCAAATAAACGCAACCTTCTTCTCCAATCCTTTTTCTTTTCCCTCTTTATTTCACTCTGTTCATTTGTCGCATTACAGTCTTTGCACGCTTCAAGCTTTTGGTGTTTCGTGATCTCTCTTGAAACCTACTCAGTCCCACGGCTTGACATTAATTTTCATCTTGCACTCCCTTCCTACGCCTTTCTGGCTTTTACAAAGAACGATCTTGTCGGGTATTTTTCCTCCACTGTCTCCAATGTGCTGTCCCGTAAGCTTTGCATCGAGGTCAATCAGCAAGAAGTCACAACTTCTCTCCAGCGGCTTTGACTTTTATTTGGTGGATATCAATGACCATTGCTCAGACTTTTCCCCCGAACACAAAATGCGCTTCTCCGAACAGCAGACTTTCAGGACCATGCAGTTATAATAGGAAAATGGCAGAAAAGAAAACTTGTCAGACGAACGTGAATCATCCAGGGCTTTCTTGTCAAAGATCTCATATCTATGATGTGGATGACAAACTCTTAGGCCCAATGGGAACAGACTGGCTGTGAAAAGACTCTGAATATCTGACAAGTGATAGAGCTGATGCTGCATTTACCTATTCCCAAAACACAAAAGTGGCTTGTTGACCATACTTTGTCTTTCTTTCAGCATTTGAGAAATAGAAAAGTATGCATCTTGCTCTGTGTAGCCAAAAAAAATGTGCTCGTCGGCGAGATGGCGGTCTCCTGGGTATGTCTTTTGTACCTTTAGTTAGAGGTGCATAATTTTAGTAGAACATAATTATAGTACATAATTGGATCATAAGGACAACTTCTGTACCTCTGAGGCTACTTTTATACCAGTGGACCATGGGGAATACAAGAAACCACTAGATCACCATTTATTTTGACAGCATAGGGTATGCACTATGCATAATAATCTTCTTCTCGTTTTCTACTTATTCACTGATCGAGCCTCTTGAATTTGGTTTTTAAATGTAAGGAAATGCAATTAAAAAAGGGGGTCAAGGAACACCAGGACTTGCTTGCAGTGATGGACGATCAGATCATTTTAGTGACTCAGCTCTTTGAATCTCGTTCATCAAAATAAACAAATCTTTTTTTTTTTTTGTCATTTAGTGTAGCGTATATAAGAGCGACCTGACAAAAAAAAAACCCTAGAAATGAACAAATCACTCTTTGGGAAGAGTCACATTAAAGATTCACATTTCCTTTCCTTTCCTTTCCTTTCCTTTCCTTTCCTTTCCTTTCCTTTCCTTTCCTTTCCTTTCCTTTCCTTTCCTTTCCTTTCCTTTCCTTTCTTTTCTTTCCTTTCCTTTCCTTTCCTTTCCTTTCCTTTCCTTTCCTTTTATTTCCTTTTATTTCCTTTTATTTCCTTTTATTTCCTTTTATTTCCTTTTATTTCCTTTTATTTCCTTTTATTTCCTTTTATTTCCTTTTATTTCCTTTTATTTCCTTTTATTTCCTTTTATTTCCTGTCCTGTCCTGTCCTGTCCTGTCCTGTCCTGTCCTGTCCTGTCCTGTCCTGTCCTTCTCCACATTATTTTCCTTTCCTTTCCTTTCCTTTCCTTTCCTTTCCTTTCCTTTCCTGTCCCTCTCCATTTTCCTTTCCTTCCCTTCCTTTCCTTTCCTTTCCTTTCCTTTCCTTTCCTTTCCTTTCCTTTCCTTTCCTTTCCTTTCCTTTCCTGTCCTGTCCTGTCCTTTCCTTTCCTTCCTTCCTTTCCTTTCCTTTCCTTTCCTTTCCTTTCCTTTCCTTTCCTTTCCTTTCCTTTCCTTTCCTTTCCTTTCCTTTCCTTTCCTTTCCTGTCCTGCTCCACTTTCCTTTCCTTTCCTTTCCTTTCCTTTCCTTTCCTTTCCTTTCCTTTCCTTTCCTTTCCTTTCCTTTTTTATGTATTTTGGGTCACTTTAGGAAAAATCATCAAATTCCACATTTTGTATTTTTTTTTTATATTTTATAATTGCTGTCAAATGTCAAATCAGTTCACATATGTCCTGAACAGTATGTAAGGAACAATATAAACGCTAGTCCATGTTAGTGCTGCAGACCAAATTCAACTTGCTGTTGTTAGTGTTAACTCATGATAAGTGGAACCACCCAGACTGAGGGGGTTTATGTTTGACCGTTGGCTCCCTGAGAGCCAATTTGCCTAACCCGTTGATGGAAAAGCTATTACGGGTGAAAGGGTAAAACTGCTCCACCTCCACGTATGAGACTGCAGGGAATGCCCATTCTCAAATGAACATTGATTCCATCTCTCTTTTTCTTTCTCTCTCCCTCCATTATGCCTGTGCTCTATCTGTTTCACACACATACACATTATCTTCCCTCTCATGTTCATCCTATCACTCTTTCTTTCTCTGTCCCTTGGGCCATACTCTCTCCATCTCTCTCTCTCTCTCTCTCTCTCTCTGAAGATGCAGCTGTTCGGGGCGATGCCTTGCCCCTGTCTCAAGTTAGTAGGCATTAGTAGAGTGGGTGTGTACAAGCTTCGAGATCAAACATCTCTCCCAGTTTTCAGCTTTGCTTATAAACACTACTTTATTATGCCGTTTCAGCTCCGAGCCGCATGCGGAGATGGGGAGGCTTGAATTCTTAGTGAGATCATATACACGGCGAGCCTCGGAGATGAGCTACTTGCACATAGTAAAGATTTAATACTGGAATTGCACACATGGGTAGGCAGACCTCATACATAACTACACACCTAAGTGCTATTCTGAGAATTGCATAGGCTTTTGCTCACGTGGGGCAGAATGGAAGGAAAACATTTGCATTTCTTCCAATTCCGAACTTAAACCCGATGCCATTAGTTCTTGCTGGATCTCGATGATGCAGCTTCAGGAGGTTTTTCTCCGAAAGCGATTATTGTGTCAACCGAAATTTTTATTGCACACTGATCTTAAAAATGATCTGTAAATTATTTCCAGGTATCTGATAAAGCTTATGCAAATAACCACTCTTTTAAACCATGGGGAGCAGAAAAACACTCCAGAATACGCTTTCAAAGAGCAGCCAGGCTAAACATGAGCCATACACCAGTGTTGTTTTTCCACCATAATAAAGTGTAAACAGAATGACAGGAGAATTGTCAAAAAAATGAACAAACTATGTATTGCCCAGTTTGAATGCACTGTTCTCAGAGCAGCTTTTAAAGCCAGTGTTAAATAAATAATATCTCAAACATAGAACCAGTAATGAGCAACTAAGGCTCTATTTCAGTGGATCTCATTCTGGGGCTTTCATGGAAACAATAAATTTGTAAAGTATAGTGTAGAAGGTTCTCTCTGGGGTAGAAATAGCACCAATAAGAAGGTCAAAGGTCAGTTAGCCACAGGAGAAACTCAGACTCTTTATTATCATTCATATATATGTATCACTACCAAAAGGCTTAACACTACAGTGCTTGGGGTAAATAGATCTTTGAGTTTCAGGAAGTGGAAAAATATTATACAAGGAAAATTAAAAAAAGGGAGAAAAAAAGAGTGAGAGTCCCAATGTCCCATATATCGTGCATATTTAAGCTTGGGCTCATCAGTTCTTAGCTGAAAACTGGAAAATCTTTTATCTTTCATAATTTTTTTCATCTTATCTTAACTTATCGTATCGTATCTGACAGCAGCTCCTCACTGCAACATTTCCTGCATGTTGCATCCATGAAGAAACCTAGATGCTCAGAAGGGATGCATGGATTTCTACAATTCATCTACTCCATAGCAAAACATCTGATCACTAGCTCCTGCTTCTAAGGGTTTCAAAAAACACTCTTAATCCCTTTTCACTTAAGGAACTATTTACGACAGCGACTTTAGCCTCTTCCTACCAACCATCCCTTGCTGAACTTTAATTAGCCGGTTCTGTTGGACGTGACTTCTCTGTTTGCTCCCGAGCGCTCGGGTTCGGACAGGCATTTGATTAATTACATCTACTTCACTAACTTACTCATTACACAACATGGGTGGAGAGAAAAACCCATCCTGTTCACGATGCCAATCTCACAGAGGCAAAAAAGAGCCACTTCCCCTAAGGGACAAAACGTGTGTGTGTGTGTGTGTGTGTGTGTGTGTGTGTGTGTGTGTGTGTGTGTGAGATACACACACTGTACATCTATTTTTCTATCACTTACTAAATGAGCCTCTTTCCTGCAAACAAAAGAAACACTCTTAATTTGTTCACAGAGCCCATCAGCATGGAAATGTCTCCAAACAATCCCATGAACCTGATGGAGGGGTTTAATAATCGGCCATGTTGAAACCTTGACCCTCTTTTTTTTTTTTTGTTTTCTTTTCATCCCAGGCACTTGAGGAAAAGGTAAGATGCTAATGATCCGAGTGTTTCGGTGTTAATGTCTCCTCTCTCGCTTCTCGCCTCTTTAATCACACACTAATTCCTCTCATGAAGATCTGAACAATAGCTCACATTCGCTTTTACTCTCAACTCTCACCATGGACCATCAGCCTGCTTCACTAATCACTACACTCATCCCTCCAGTGCAGAGAGAACGAGGGAGAGGGAGAGAGAGATGGGGGATATTACGAGTTCTAATGATGTGTGTTCTTCTACTCATTAATAAGGAAGCTTATTAACTGTGATTATGAGCGTCGCATGTGTCAGAATTCACCAGCGCTTGGGAAAAACGGCTTGGGAGAGATTGTAAATAAACGGAGGGAGAGTGGAGTGGGTAAATGGACAGAGAGAGAGTGGTAAGATATACAGAGGGAGAGGGAGAGAGGGTATATGAATAGAGGGAGAGAGGGTAAATGAACAAACACAGAGCGGGTGAATGAACAAAGGGAGAACGGGTGAATTAATGGAGGGAGAGAGGGTATATAATGGAGGGAGTGCAGGTCAATAAACGATGGAAAAGTGCGTAAATGAGAGAGAGAGTGTGTAAATTAAACAAAGATCAAAATGTTAAATGAACAGAGAAAGAGAGGGAAAAAGACTGAAGCGAAAGCAGGAAAATGAGTAAATGAACAAAGGGTAAGCGGGTAAACGAATAAGGAGAGAAAGAGTGAGATGAAAAGAGTTATATATATATATATATATATATATATATGAATGTGTGTGTGTGTGTGTGTGTGTGTGTGTGTGTGATAGAAATCACTGTTTCTGCTTCATAATAGAGAGCTGTCCGGCGGATACTGCAGATATCAGTTCTGAATTATTTACCACACCAAAAAATTTCTTTTTCTCTTTCTATATCACTTAGGCACACACACACACACACACACACACACACACACACACACACACACACACACATATACAGAACTCCATACTTAGGAAAAAGTAAAAGCTGTAAGAGAGGTCCAGAAAGAGGAGCAATGTACGGTCGTCTGTTTAGCACGTGTGTGTGTGTGTGTGTGTGTGTGTGTGCATGACAGATGCATTTCGATTGCCTTGACATCTAATGAACGTCCAAAGTAGAAAATGAGTCGCTGAAAAGCAATTGACTGACCCCCGTCATTCCTCACGCATGCACTGACCCGTGAATATTTCATTATGGAGGAGAGGCGTGTGGAGCATACCAATGCAGAGGGAGACGGGGGGTGGGCCCATTTACAGGGTGCACCGGTCAACTGTCACAAGCTTCTCGTGACTTGTTTTCTCTTCCCTGCCTGGTGTTAACTGTATGTGAGGTATGATGGTGTGGGTTTAATGCAGGGACCGGAGTGAAAAAAAAAAGGGTGTTGCTGTCACTCATCTCACAATGAAAGAGGTGTCTGAACCCGAAGGAAAGAAAGAGAGAAAATTGATTGTTCAGTACAGAACAAGATCAATTATTTCCTGATCAAGAATGGTTTTGCATAAATTATTAACCCAACCCCCATCTCTTAAGGTTTCCTCCTCCTGAGCTTGATTCTTGTTTCCTCAATCAAAGAAACAATTTTCCACGATACACACATTTTTGGACAGGCAGGAAGCTGCCTGGCCAAACTGAGCGATCAGGGGAGAAGGGCCTTAGTCAGGGAGGTGACCAAGAACCCGATGGTCACTCTGAAAGAGAACAACCATCTCCCCAGCACTTAACCAATCAGAACTGTATGGTAGAGTGGCCAGACTCAGTAAAAAGCACATGACAGCCTGCCTGGAGTTTGCCAAAAGGCACCTGAAGGACTCTCAGACCACGAGAAACTAAGATTGAACTCTTTGGCCTGAATGCAAAGCATCATGTCTGGAGAAAACCAGGCACTGCTTAATACCATCCCTACAGTGAAGCATGGTGGTGGCAGCATCATGCGTATGGGGATGTTTTTAAGCAGCAGGAACTGGAAAACTGGTCAGGATCGAGGGAAAGATGAATACCGAGCGTCTGCCAAATGCTTTAAATGTGAAGTGATTTGAATACTTTCTGGATGCACTGTATATCTTAATTTCCTATATCTTAATCTTGTTTTCCATCACTCTTTGTTTCTTTTAGTTTTTTTTTTAAATCATTTTATCTGTTCATTTCTGCCATTCCTTCCTTCCTTTCTGTTGTACTTCCATTCCTGCTTTCTTACTTTATTTAATTTTCTTCCTACTTTCTATCCATCCATCCATCCATCCATCCATCCATCCATCCACCAAGCCTTTTTCCATTTTCTTCTTACTCACATTATTTAGTTTTACGTCACTTACTTTACTTTACTTTCTTTCTTCACTTTCTCTGAGCCCTAAAACTTATTTGGAAATAAAAAAAATAAGACCACATATTTTGAAAGTCTGCTGGGCAAACACACAGACCAATAAAGAGAGAGAGAGAGTGATAGATATAGATAGAGGGAGAGATATATGTAGCTATCAGCAGGAAATAAAGCACCCATGTGTCACTCATCACCCCGGGAAGCCCTTCTGCACTTTCTTTTTCCCTCCAAACTTTTCCCCTGCCTGCAGTACGGAGGTGTTCATGTGCACAGAGCCTTGAGGAATAAACGGCGCTCCGGCTGCTCGGGGTTTTCACTCTCACTCTCCTGACACTCACTGAGACTCGCTCGAGCTCCGGCCTGCAGTCATGCCAGCGCAGGGCTTTACAGCAGCAAAATGAACCGAGTCACAGCTCAGTAGCCTATAGGAGCTAATGGAGAAGGGTTTTCGCAACACACACACACACACACACACACACACACACACACACACACACACACACACACAAACAGAGCTATTAGTGAAATGTCTCCACACGTTCCGCTCAGAAAGGACTTTATGGCTTAAAGAAAGGAAGACTTCATTTCCTCCAGGGTTTGAAACGCGCGACATGCGAACACATAAAACTCCACACTATATCCCAAACATCTGTGTGTGCCGTCTGTGTGGTATAGTGAGGATCGAACCAAGAGCCTCCAGGGGAGGACGGAGTGGGGGAGTGGAAAAGGGAGAGATTTTAATTCTTCTTCTTCTTCTTTCGGCTTCTCCCATTGGGGGTCGCCACAGCGGATCATTCGTCTCCCAACCCCCCTGTCCTCTACATCTGCCCCTTTTAAACCTACTACCTGCATGTCTTCCCTCACCACATTCATAGACCTCCTCCTTGGTCTTCCTCTTTTCCTCTTTCCTGGTGGCTCCATCCTCAGCATTCTCTCACCCCATGTCCCTCCTCTGCACATGTCCAAACCATCTCAATCACAAGCAGTAGGAAGCAGATAGGATCAGCAGAACATCTACATTATGTTTTATAGTGTATATATGATGAGTTAACAGCAGAACAGTGTGAACAGAATGTGACGAATGTGAACGGAGTTTTTTCTAGAAATAGGTTGTAATGCACAGTGATGAACTGGTGTGCAGAACGATCACTGGTCTTCGTGATAGTATACACCACTGCTGCTACATAAACACCTTTAAAAGAAACTACTGTATTTTTGTATTTTAAAAATACTAAAAAAATATTTTTACAAGGCAGCATGAAATTTCTTCAAAACCTTCCTCCATTTTGTTTATTTGATCTGTTCCTTTACCATCACATCGACACATCGAGCTGATTTAGTAAACAATGTTTGATAGAAACAGCATTTCTCTGGTCGAGTCACGAAATAAATCTGACACATGCAACCAGTTAACAGATCAAATATTCACATACGTGTCCCAGTGATCTTTCAGATGAAGGAGAGTTTTAAAGTAATTAACAGTTTGATGTTGAACAGTTTTTAAATGAATCATAATTGGATGCTAATTTAGTTACTTGGTGTTTGGTAACAAAGGGCTGCTTTACATCATTAACACTGATTTAATATCAAACAAGTCATTCATAAGGAGACGACTGATGGCACCTGCATTCATAGTCAAGTCAAGTCAAGTCGAGTCAAGTCAAGTTTATTTCTATGGCGCTTTTCACAACAGACATTGTCTCAAAGCAGCTTTACAGAATTTTAAGAGTTAAGGTGAATGGTGTGTATTTATCCCTGATGAGCAGCCATGGCGAATGTGGAAAGGAAAAACTCCCTTACATGTTATGAGGAAGAAACCTTGAAAGGAACCAGACTCAAAAGAGAAACCTCATTCTAATTTGGGTGACATTCATAGCAACTAGTTTCTAACTGATAAATCATTTGATTGTTAATCATAAATATAATAATATATTATGTGTCAGGCAGTCATGCATGCAGTGGAATGCAAAATCATTGGACACCTATTAGAAAGCATGTAGCCTTCACACTTCTTTCCTTCACTGCCTTCTTCCATATGGATACATTTTCTGTTCTGATCTCAACCAGCCTGAGCAAAATACAGAGTAGGCACCAGACTCATTCTGCTCTGCTGTAGCAAAGAATGCCCCTAAAGTACTGTTTAAGCTACAGTGATCGTTCTGTACACCAGTTCATCACAGTGCATTAGAATCTATTTCTAGAAAAAACTCAGTTCACATTTTCAGGTCATCACAGTCTGTTTACTGCGCTGTATATATATATATATATATATATATATATATATATATATATATATATATATATATATATATATAAAGAGCGAGAGAGTGAGAGAGAGTGAAAGAGAGAAATACAGTATCTCACAAAAGTAAGTACACCCCCTCACATTTCAGCAACCCATCTTGGAAGACCTCTATATGCCCCTGGTCAACGATTCAAATTCTCAAATCCTCAGAGTATCTTTACCATGGGGTGCCATGTTGAACATCCAGTGATCAGTATGAGAGAATTGGACTCAAAGCACCAAATTTTAACTTTCTCTAATTCAAGATACACAAATTTGTACGATACTGTCAAGCAGGCAAAAACATGAACAATAATAGTTAAGATACGTGGCTTTGCATGGTTACATGACGATAATTGTTCAGACAATAACGGCTGTATGTTGAGTTATTTTCAGAGGACAGTAAATCTGTACTGCCATACAAGCTGCTTATATATCCAAGTTTCATTTCTATAGTACTGTCCCTTTAGAAGATAGTAAAATGATTGCTGAATTCTGAGGGGTGTACTTACTTTTGTGAGATACTGTATAGAAATATTCAGAATGTAATGAAACAATCTTTAATAAAATATTTAGAAATACATTTAAATGTATTGTCAATTCTGTTCTTCTGTACAATAACACTACACTAACTACTGGAAATAAATAAATAAACAAATCCATCGATCAGAAGTCCTAATGTGTTTTACAGCACCAGAGTTCAAAGTCCAACGTATTTGCCAAGTTAAATTATTATTATTTTTTAAATCAATCTAAACTGAATGATGTCAAATTTCTGTCTTAATTTTACTTTCTTTTCTTATGAAAATGCAGCTTGTTGTATTACAAAGAAAGTGGAAACTCCTCCCCCCTGAAGATAGACAGCATAATTCCTTGATTTCTCACAGACTGAAATTTACATGTAAGAGAATTACAATTATCCAAAAAGGTGTTTAGAAGGGTTGGAGTTCTATAGCAGGAGATCTTCCACTCCAGACAATAGAAAGAATATCTTGTGAAGGGACAATGTAATGTTTGAAAAAAACAAAAAAGACATTATATACAACTGTGCGCTTCCGAATTTGTGGTTATAGTTTGGGGTAAGACGCACTCTGAAAAAGTCAGGTGTCCCAATACTTTTGTCCTTAAAGTGTATTTTTCAACATTAGTTTCCTTTTTTTCATCACAAGATAAACATTTACAACTTTTATGGTGTGTAACCATCAAACAATTTTAATGACTTAATGCTACAATAATGTTGAATCCTGGCTTCTGATTGGCCAGTAAATGTCAATTAATTCTACCACTACTCACACATTTGTTAGCCCAAATCTTTCAAAGCACACTCCAAAATCTAGTGGAACATCTTTTTATTATAACAGCAAATGGGGAATAAATGTGGAATGCAATGTTAAAAAAAAAACACATACCGAACGTATGGACAGCTGTCCACAAACCTTTGACCTTTATAGTATACCTAAAGAACCCATATCCAGAACTCCAGAGTAACAGACATGAGCTGCCTCTAATCCACTCTAAAGTCAGTGTGTGTTGGACAGCTCGGATGAGGACGAGCGCTGATCTTTCTATCAGCACGACACTTTTACTGATCGGCGTTCTCGCGTTCTCATACACACCGTCTCTGCTGGATCTATCAGCCCAAGTGCAGCACATGAAATTATAATAACCCCCTGAAACGCTCCAGCGACTAGCGCATGGTGTGAAATGTTTTGGCTGACAAGAGACAGAGAGAAAGAGAGAGAGAGAGAGAGAGAGAGAGAGAGAGAGAGAAAGAGAAGTGCTGCCAAATCTGCCTCCCGTGGTGCCCATGGTGAAAAGCAAAACACTGCGGTTTGTTTATGCCGTAGAGGTGCAGACTGTTTTCCACACACGCGAATACACACTGCTCGAGCTGTTATTCAAGGTTTACCACACACACACACACACACACACACACACACACACAAACTCACACGCTCGCGCATTCCCACAAAAATGCTGACTTACACAGAACATGCGTCCACATTCATACAAATTCACATTCATATAAAACGCTTTCACAGTCACAACATTCACAATGGTGCTTCTGCATTCATACAAAATGACAACACGTTCAGATACGCACAAGATGCCACACTCACGTAAAACTCACCGTAATTCACACACATTTGGAGCACAAGCTCACTCACTCCTTCATACGCCTCATGTTCACACTTTTACCACACAAACTGCTCCAAATTTCAACACAAAATGCATTTCAGTGTGCACAAAAAAAGTGTTCACAACAAACACGTTTACTGCACAAAACACTTCACACTCACATCACATTTACATACACAAAATGCTCTCACGCTCACAACAAAGGCTTGCATAAAAAACATGATTACACACACATCTATCTATCTATCTATCTATCTATCTATCTATCTATCTATCTATCTATCTATCTATCTATCTATCTATCTATCTATCTATCTATCTATCTATCTATCTATCTATCTATCCAGAAAAAGAAAAAGGGAATGAGGAAAGGAATGAAAGAGAGAGATAGAAAGAAAGAGCAGATGAAGAGAGGGGGAGACGGTGCTGTCCTGCGTCGCTGCTTATTGGTCAGTAGGAAGTGTTCAGTGCAGAAAAAATGGCCTTTTTGGCAGCGCGTCATTTTCCCCTAATCGATATCAATAAGGCGTTGTGATTATGCCTGATGGAGACAGAGCCAGAGCTCTTTACACACACACACACACACACACACACCACGTTCTGCTCGCACACTTTCCTGGAAACTGGAACGCTCTTTGTGCTCAGAGCTTCATTAGAGCTTCAGGTGCCTGCTGGTGAGGGATTCTGGGAAAAGGCTTTTAACCCCATCAGACTCAGGAGTGAACGAATGACCAACACATGACTCAATATTATTATAATGCTTAAGAGCACACAAGAAATTCTGTGTGAAAATAGGTAAATCTGCTGCCAAGACTATGTTTGACAAGTTGCCCAAGTTCCAGAATGGTTTCGACATTCTGCAACTTGGGCAAGATGATCGTCAGAAAACAATCCACACGATCTCACTTCCGCACCTGCCCTACAGAAGATAAAGCCTCCTCCCGAAGATGAAGATTAAGCTCAAAGGTTGCTGTTCTGACACCACTGCCAAGATCCAGAGCAAATCGCAGAAGGTGCTTGTACAGCTTCGAAACAAAGACTTCCAGGACACATTCCACAAGTGGGAGCTCTGTATTGTTGTGCAAAGTGTGGAAACATACAGTAAATAAAAATTGTATTGGTTGTTGACAGAGCTGTAGGCAAGGTCACCACTGTCATGTCTAAGATCAGGACTAGTTGAGACTAGTTGAGGACTATCTGAATCAAATCTGAGTTTTAAAGGGATCAAGTCCAAATGGAACAAAAAGGTGTCAAGATTGAACTTAAAACTCACAGAATCCATAATCCAGACCAAAAATTCAACCCAACTAATTTGTACTCTAGAAGGATTTCCATCTTATCAACTACGATGGAGCTGATGGCGTAAAACCTATATTATAAAATTTCAAGATCAAAAAGCAAAGCTACATATGTCCTCTTTCTCTCTTTCTCTTTCTCGTTCTCTCTCTCTCTCTCTCTCTTTCTCTCTATGTCTCAGCACTTTTAAATTTGTCCAATAAGCATGCCGTGCCTGGCCAGGCTTCAGCAGGCACTCAGGGTTTGGAAGATCTCAGCAAATTTTGGGTTAAATGAGCAAAACATGACTGTAGTCAATAAAGTCAATCAGGGCTTTGCAGCACAATGGGGTTCTCCTCACAAAAGAGAAGGAATATCTGTAAATGCCAATATACTGAGAGGAAAAGAGTGAGGGAAATTTTCAAGAAAACAATTAATTTAAAGAAAAAGATAAATGTCTGAAAGAAAAGGGCGATACTCCAGTGGCCAGGTTGTGTAAGTCAGCGTGAGGAAGAAAAGGATCTCTGCAATCAGCACACTCAGCAGTCTGTAGTCTATTGTTATTGATTCAACAACTGACACACACACACACACACACACACACACACACACACACACACACACACACACGACACAGACACACACAATTTTTTACTGTAAAATATAAAAAATGATATTAATATTAATTTTAAGCTCTGAAAAATGAAAGATGCATAGGCTGACCCATCTACATGCAAACAGATATCTCCAGTGTCTGAATCGGAGGAGATGCATAAAACATAAGAAAAACAGTGCTGTGAGTCACTAGTGCTACGTTTCCACTGCTTCAGTCCTTCAGTGGAGAGTCAAGTGTGGTGAGAATCAAGTGTAGAGAGAATTGGATGGAGTCAAAAGTTTAAGGGGTTTAGATTACTGTATGGTGTAAAGTCAGGAGTTGAATGTTGAGAGAAGAGCATGAATATAGCATAAAGTCAGGGGTTGAACATTGAGAGTATAAGGTAGAGGCAGGAGTTAAGTGTTGAGAGTATATTGTGGATCAGGGTTCCCCAAACTACTTCCTGTGGGAGGTGTGTGATTTGAAACATACCAGAAATATATTTGGAAAATTTTACTTTAAATATTTGTTTTACTCAGATAGTATCTGGATTTGATAATAAAGGTTGGACAAAAATTTTCCTTAGTTATTAAAAGAGGTCGAAGCATGGACAACTGTTTGCTGGCATAGTTTTTCCGGCTTCCAGGCCGCTGTCATTACGAGAGTGGCCTCTAGAGGTGAATCACTGACACCGCGTGCTGTTTGTTACACGCGAGTTGACACGCTGCACTCACCGTGTTGAGATTTGAGTGTGGACAGTCAAGAGATAAATGTAGAGAGTTGATTGTAGAGAGTTACAAGTTCACTGGGGACTGTTTGGAGTAGAGGGTTAAGGGTTGCATGTTGAGTTTAATCTGTCAGATTTGAAGGTTGAGAGTCATGTATTCTATTGAAAACTGAAATATTTTTTACTGAAACAAAAAACCCTCACTAACTTCTACTGCCAGGTAAACCATAAAGATAATCCTGACTGGGTCTATGGTGGTTGTTTTGCTCACAAAAGCAAGGTTCTCAGAAAGCTTGGCTATTTAGGACATCAAGACTCAGCAGCTTCTCCACTTTCTGCAGAGGATAAAAAATGCAAACAACATCTCCCACCCTCCCATCCTCACCTCCTTCTACAAAGGAATAATAGACAGCTTCATAACCAGCTGTTTCACCGTGTGGTACGGGAACGAAACAGTCTCCAACCGCAAGAACCTACAGTGGATTGTGAGAACAGCTGAAAAGATCACCGGGGTCTCTCTACCCACCCTCGACACTACATACAAGAGCCGCCGCATCTGCAAAGCCAACAATGGATCCCACTGAATTTTACCCCTCCTGTCATCTGGCAGAAGATACAGGAGCATCCATGCCACTAGCAGCAGACTCCACAACAGTTTCTTTTCTGAGGCAGCCAAAATTACCTAACTCCCTACTGCCTTCCAATGCTCAGCTGGCTAGACAAGGTTGCATCAGACATTTTATGAAATGCTGCTACACATATACACATTGCTGCCACATTTCTAATAGTCTACAGCAAATTGTCTATGCTGTGTCCTACTCTGCTGTGTACTTACACTTTATATAATCTTGTGTACTGTTATGAGGTGCAGGAGAAACACTATTTTGCTCCCTTATACAATCTACCTGAAGGAATGACAATAAAAACTTATTTGACTCGATTTGACTTAGTCTAATCTCTACCCATGCATTTCAATGGACAATTATCCTGGCATATGGTGTAAATGCTAAATTGTAAAGTCGAGTGTTAATAAATAATGAGTGTGTAGTGTAGAGTTGCTACTGTGAAGATTTGAGTTTCGAGAATCAGACTTTCAAGAGTGAATTGTGTTGCCAAGGGAAGACTGAAGAGTTGAGGGTTGAGAGTGGGGTAGTGAGAGTATAGTGTAGCCTCAAGAGAAGAGTTTTAAGGTCTCAGTAAGACTCAAGTGTCATGACTTGAGTATAAAGGGTTCAGTGTCATGACTTGAGAATAGACTTTCAAGTGTCTAGAGGTAAATGTGAAGAGTATTGAGACTAGAGTGTAGACTGGCAGGGGATAAGGGTTAAGAGTTGAGACTTGAGAACTTCAGTGTCAATAATTGAGTGTTGTGTCTCTGAGAGTTTGTTTTGTAGACATTGTTGTGGATATATTTGGTGTATTGTGTATCAGTCTTGATACAGATCTGACCATTAAATATACATCCTGTTGAACGACATGTAAACAGCCACAGAATCTACCCTGAAAAAGATATATCACTACACGGCTCTGACTTTATGATTGGCTCGAGTGGTCCACGAGGTATAACCGGTTAGAATCCTCAAGTGTAGAAACACATTCATCAAGGAACAGAAGAGAGAGATGTAATAAAACCACTCACCGCTATCATTTCTCACTTTATCAGCGCTGTGTCAACAACTCAAAGACTGATAGATCTGTCATTCACAGTCGCCACGGGAACACAAGCCACGTTGTTCAGTCAGGAATCAGACAGCAGCCTTTCAATCATCAACAAAGAAGGTAGCTTTGTTACACATGGTTTGTGCTCAGCCTCAACGACATGCCGGTCTGCCACAGGCCTGGACTGATTTTTGTGCATGTTTTATTACAATCAGAACTCAGTATCAGTAAAGGATTAGTGGTGAATTAAAGGCAGCTCCTGAGGTCAAAACCTAAAAAATGGATGAAAGTATTTTCCCATTCGTTTGCGCATTTTAACTTTTTCCATTTATCTATCCTTATTTAAGTTAGCATGGTTTTGTCCATCCATCCATCCATCCATCCATCCATCCATCCATCCATCCATCCATCTGTCCATCTGTCTATCCATCCGTCCATTCATCCATCCATCCATCCTCATTCAACACATCCATATATCCAAGTCCTAATGCATTCACATTTTCATCACCCATTCATCTGTTTGTACATACATTTAATTCATCCATCATCCATGAATCCACTCATCCACTCATCCATTAATCCACTCATCTACTCATCCATTAATCCACTTATCAATCCATCCATCCATCCATCCATCCATCCATCCATCCATCCATCCATCCATCCATCCATCCACCAAGCCTTTTTCCATTTTCTTCTTACTCACATTATTTAGTTTTACGTCACTTACTTTACTTTACTTTCTTTCTTCACTTTCTCTGAGCCCTAAAACTTATTTGGAAATAAAAAAAATAGGACCACATATTTTGAAAGTCTGCTGGGCAAACACACAGACCAATAAAGAGAGAGATCTATCCGTCCATCCATCCCATTAATCTTTGACTTATACATTATGCATGTTTTAACCCCATAATGTAAACATTTCACCATTTTTTTTTACATTGTAAATGTTCCCATCAGCTTATGTTCTCAAGTACATAAACATATCTTAGATATAATTATAATCTCTCTTTTACACACACACACACACACACACACACACACACACACACACACACACACACACACACACACCTTCAGTGCGAACACACAGAACCCTTCACTTTCCCTATGTAAAAGATGCTCTCATTCCCTGTCTGTGATGCGGTAAAACACACTGGTCCCTGTTCTCACACACTCCACTGCGTGTTACTTATAGCGAAGCAAACTCAGCTGTGCGCTGACACACATGCACCTCGGTCACATCACGATTACTGTACAGTCATTAATCTTTCTGCGCTAGCACAACCAGGACACACACTCACTGGGGAGAACAGAGATCTTACACTCCGAGTCCCAGGGGAACCCTGCACTGAGTTGATTAGTGTTCTCCGCACTCACACACACACACACACACACACACACACACACACAACTGACTAACACGAAATCGTTAAATAATAAGTGGAATTCAAGTGAAGTCATTAACTAATGAGCAGACCAGCAACTAATGACTCAGCATTAACGAACAAATCAGCTGTTTTCTGATAAAAAACAAAAACATAAACAAAAAAAAAAAACAATGTGGATTGGAATCTTCAAGCTCAAAAAAAAAAAAACCCACAATACCTTTCACCAAAGCATAAATGGGATCTTGATTCTGATTGGCCAGGGGGGTGTTAAATCATTTTCTATAAATAGCGGAACTGACACACAAACACACACACACACACACACACACACACACACACAGACGAAAAGACTCTCCTTCTCTCTCATTTTTGTTTGTCTCAGTTTTTGTCTGTCTGTCTGTAAAATTTAAAATTGTTAAATTAACAAACTTTAAATCACCACAGAATCTATTGGAATCTCAGAAGAGTTTTTGGAACCAACCCCAGCCATTAGGGAGGCACAAGCCAGCGCATTCTTAGTGCCGGTCCCAAGCCTGGATAAATGGGGAGGGTTGCGTTAAGAAGGGCATCCAGCGTAAAAACGTGCCAAATCGAACATGCGGATCATGAATACGGATGATCCGCTGCGGCAACCCCTAACGGGAGAAGCCGAAAGAAAGTTATAATATTAGTTATAATAAAAGCTAAATGGAAACTAAATGTGGAATAGATTATTAACAAAGTTCACACTGTTTGCTGGCCTTATTTCTGAATCGCAACATTCAGAGGTTCAGGACAGACATGTACACAATGTGTGTGGCAGCTAAAAGGCATTTACCAAATGGAATGAACTGATTGGCTAATTTTTTTTTGCTTACAAAAGTTAGTCACACAGAGACGGGGGTTTGACCGGCCCTGAGAGTCCACCAGTAATTCCGCAGCACTAATTATCCCAGTCTCTATGCAGTATAGAGATAAAATAGAATGGGATCTTAATTCTGACACGTATACACTTGTGCACACACACAAACACACACACACACACACACACACACACACACACACAACACACACACTGTTACTCCCTCGCATTGCAGTAAAAAGAGGACAGTATGCTGATGTGGAGCTGTTTTCTGCTCCTGCTGAGGTTTCGAGAGAAAAATAACTGGGCCGCTGGATCCAATCTGGGGCACAAACTCCCTACAATTCCTTTTTACAGTTTTAATACAGATAGAGAGGGAGAGAGAGAGAGAGAGAGAGAGAGAGAGAGAGATAGAGAGAGAGGTCAGTGTCAAGCTCCTGGGTCCTGCATAGTTGATGTTGAAATATTGTGTTGAAATATTCATTCACTAAGTGGTTCAGCTTGAACTTCTGAGAGCCTCTCATGCAATGTTTAGATTTTTGGGTGATGAAGGGAGGGGCCACGACGTAAACATGCGCACATACACACACACACACACACACACACACACACACACACACACACACACACACACATGCATGATAGCTAAATCTGAATCATATACTGAAGTTGCAGCAAGAAAAGAGAAATGTTGAGATATGCAAAATCAACACAATCAAGTCCAATTATCGTTATTTGGCCTACAATCAGCATGCAAATACACACAAACGAGATCAGTTTTCCGCTCAGAATTTAGTGTTATTTAGCTAAGAATTGTACGCAGCTAGCTGTCAAATCAGATCTAAATAGATGATAGATTAAGAAACGATTTATTGAAGCTTCACAAAATCCCATTTAGTTTCTTGTCTGTGTTCAGATATTTTTGATCAATTGAGAAATGGGTTCAAAGTGAATATGCTGAATATCTCTCTCTCTCTCTCTCTCTCTCTCTCTCTCTCTCTGTGTGTGTGTGTGTGTGTGTGTGTGTGTGTGTGTGTGTGTGTGTGTGTGTGTGTGTGTGTGTGTGTGTGTGTGAGCATGCACGGGGCAAAAGTGCTTGGGGTGGAAATAAGCAGAAAACTGATTTATGACACTTGAGTGCATGTGTGTATGTGTGTGTATGTGTGTGTGTGTGTTTTGTGCATGTGTGTGTGTGTGCGTGTGTGTGTGTGTGCATGTGTGTGTGTGTGCATGTGTGTGCGTATGGTTTATTAAGGTTGCTGTAATTTGATAAGCTAAAGAAATTCAATGGACTGTGAGCCACTCAGCACTTTTCAAGCAGTGAGAAGGAGAAAAAGGAGAGAAAGGAAGGGATAAGGAGGGAGAGAAAAGAGAGGAGATATAGCAAAAGAGAAAGAGAGTTAGATAGAATGAGACAGAAAAAAGGGAAAGGTGGGAGGGGTGGAGTCGCTGATTGTGAATGGGGAACTCTCCTCAAGGAACAAGGGATAAACATGGAGAAAAAGATCAAGAATGAGTAAAAGAAGAGATTCAATCTAATAATGGACAATAAGAGAGAAGAGGATTGTGTGTGTGTGTGTGCGTGTGTGTGTGTGTGTCTGTGTCTGTGTGTGTGTGCTGGATCAGATCGATCCTAATCTACTGATCTCACTTTTAGCCACAGGAACTTCCCTTTAACATCTTTCTCTCTCTCTCTCTCTCTCTCTCTCTCTCTCTCTCTCTCTCTCTCTCTTCCACACACACACACACACACCAATCAAAATGATCCAAGATACATAGTAATTATAATAATCACAATACATAGTTTCACTAACACCACACACACACACACACACACACACACACACACACACACACACACACACACACACACACACACATATATCCAGCCTGTAGCTCCACCTCTATGGTTCACTCCATTAGCATGATGTTATGAAATTTTTTTTTTGCTGTCTGTTTTTATGCTACTGCAGTGCAGTGAAGCATTTACTACCATCTCTATCACACACACACACACACACACACACACACACACACCCTTAGACAGTAAAAAAAAACAACATACAACCTATTGCACCTTTAACTGTCTCTTATTTAACATGTCCTGTGTCTCATGTGAGCTGGAATCATTAAAGTAAAGGAAAAAAAAAGACAGATCAAAGAGCGGAAGAACGAGACAGAAGAAAAGAGGTCTCTATCTCTCTCTCTCTCTCTCTCTCTCTCTCTTTCGCTCTGGTTCTTTCATCCTCCAGAGAATCTTTTATTCATCCATTTTATCAGGGCCGTTGTCGAGCTAAATCATTCATGACGTGTCACACTCGGAGTCGCTTCCCCGCCTCAGGGTGAAGTGCGATCCGGTGGAAATCAGTGGTGTAGAGCACAAGAAGAAAATAAAACTCATCACAACTTTAAAACAAGTGCAGAAAAAAATCTCTGATGCTTATTTACTGTATAAACGTCAGTTACGAGTCACACGACCACAAAAAGTCCACCACATGTCACTTGACCACCGAAGACAAGGTCACAACACTTCTTTGCCTTTTCCAATATCAGGGTCTGCCTTGTTACTAGCGAGCCCATGGAATTATGGGATAGGTTTCCTAAAGTACATGGAATTATCGGATAGGTTTTTAAAGCGCTGTCTTGAACGATGGCGATTGAATACCACTAATCCGTATGATGTAATAATGATCAGGCGCGGACCTGAAAATCGACTTTAAACGGCTTGAACAGCATCAGTGCCATTTTAGTGATCAATTAATTTTTTTATCAACCAATTTATCCCACATTGACTTATGATATGGGGGAACATGATCAGCGATTTAAATGCGCGCACACACACACACACACACACACACACACACACACACACACACACACACACACACACACATACACATACATACACATACACACTGATATAAAATAAATAAAAAATAAACCAATAATGATTTTATGAAATGATTTATGAAATTATATAATCAATACAATTCAATTTAATGAGGACAGAGTGAGGAAAAGACATTAAAATAGAAAGGAATAGACAGATAAAGACAGAATGAGAGATAGACAAAGCTAGATCGTTTTTTCAAATTTCAAACAAAGTGATGGATAGACAAATGAATAGAAAGTGAGAAATATCAAATTTAGACAGAGTGAGAGATAGACATATGGAGACAGGGTGAGAGATAGACATATGGAGACAGAGTGAGAGACAGACAGATAGAGACAGAGTGAGAGACAGACAGGTGGAGACAGAATAAAAGACAGACAGGTGGAGACAGAATGAAAGAGAGACAGGTGAAGACAGAGTGAGAGACAGAAGGGTGGAGACAGAGTGAAAGAAAGACAGGTGGAGACAGAGTGATTGATAGACAGATGGAGACAGAGTAAGAGACATGGAGACAGTGACAGACAGACAGACAGACAGATGGAGACAGAATGAGAGAAAGACAGGTGGAGACAGAATAAGAGACAGACAGATGAAGACAGAATGATAGACAGAGAGATGAATTCCTCTCTGTATAGTTATAACAGACTCGGTAACAGAATCATGTTTTAGAAACATTTTGAAAATCAGGAGTTCTAAATTCAAATAAAAAAATCAAAAGCAATTAGAGGAAAGTCAGAACTTCAGGCCTGGTCCAAACTCCATCACTTTATCACTCCATCACTTTATCACTCCATTACTTTATCACTTCATCAGTGTGCATTAAGAGGAGCTCATAAGTCAGAGTGTGTTGCTGCTCGGTGCTGGATTGCGTTAGAGATTCCCCACAGATTTGAGATGGAAAAATGGAGACAGGAAGAATAAGAGAGAGAGAGAGAAAGAGAGAGAGAGAGAGAGAGAGAGAGAGAGAGAGAGAGAGAGAAAGCCTGGAGCACTCCACAGTAATGGTTCCAAATTTCTTGGATATTTACGATCCTGAATTTTTTGGATAAAGGTCATAAACAGACTTTTTAAAATGAGAGAACTCAAATGTCCAGTGTTTAAACGTGTTATCCAAATCTATGGGTTACTAAAACACTCTCTCTCTCTCCGCCTCTTTGCCTCTCTCTCTCTCGCTCTCTCTCTCTCTCTGCACTAAACTCAATACAACAGTGGGTATAACTGTATTGGGAAGTTTTTCTCTCAGCCCTCGAGCTGCACATCATCCCTTCTGTCATTCGATCACAGTTTTATGTGCTTTTATAAAAGCAGAAAGGAAAGAAATAACATTCCCCATCTCCTGATTTTTTTTCTTTTTTTCCAATTTCATATATTGCATCTATAAGACGAAGATCTGCCTTTGAAATAAACAATAATTTATTAGAATAAAAAAATAAAAATAATAATGTAATTTTTTTAGCAAGTAAAATCCCTCCTATAGTAGCAAACCTGAGCAAAAGCAATAGTAATGAAAGAAAGGAAAGATGGAAAAAGGATTGATTTCTAAATTGGATTTTCTCAGTAAGTCAGATTTCTCTCATTAGGCTGAAATTAGGCTTCTCGCTAGGCTCGATTTCTCTCACTAGTTAAAGTTCCCTCACTTGGCTACATTTGTCTTGCTAGTTAGGTTTAAATTTTTCTCACTATGCTAGATTTTTCTTTCTAGATACATTTCCCTCACTAGGTTACATTTGTCTTGCTAGATTTGATTTCTCTCACTAGGTCAATTTTTGTCTCAAATGATATTTCTCTTACTAGGTTAGCTTTCTCTTGCGTTCAGTCTTTCTCACTTTGGGAGATTTTTTTCTTGGTAGTTGGGTTTCTCTTACTAGGTTACAGTTCTCTAGCTAGGGTAGGTTTCTCTTGCTAGACAAAATCTTTCTCCTTATTTACATTTGTCTAATTAGATTTTCCCTGCTGTTTTTATTTCTCTTACTAATTTAGATTTCTCTTGCTAAGTTTTTGAATTTTTTGCTAGTTAGATTTCTCTTGCTAGGTTTCATTTCCATATTAGTTGCGTTTCTCTCACTAAGGTAGATTTTTCTTGCTAGTTAGATTTCTCTTGCTATGTTAGATTTCTCTTTCTAGTTTAGAATTCTCTTGCTAGGTTAGATTTCTCTTGCTAGTTCATATTTTTCTCACTACTTGAATTTCTCTAGTTAGATTTCTTCTTTCATCTAGCTTTCCTTTTCAACGTTTGAGTTCTCTAGCTAAGATAGATATATTTCACTAGCCAGATAGTTCTTTTTGCATTACATTTCTCTTCCTTGGTCAGTTCTCTTACTTTTCTAAATCAGACCTTGTTTTAAAAGATTCTTCAGGCGGAAGATCCACTCCCTCACTACACCTACGTAGTCACGAACTTCTGAATCTTAAAACATTGCATTGTGTTTAGGACAGGAACGCGCTTTCTGAGAGACTTGTTTTTGTCATCATGTTTAGTAACAAGTCCTCTTTAACCCTGGAAATCAGACTTTTGAAGAGAAATCGTAAAAGTGCCCTTTATTATTAGGAGGAAACAAAAATTGATGTGCAATCACAGAAGAAACTCAGAGCCACATTATTCTGTGGTGAAGACTATCTCTCAAGATAAGACTTAACATTCAGCCTGGCTACGGCTGGTTTTAACAATTCACCAGGGAAGCTGCTTAGAGATGATTTTTGACACAGAAAATTGGTGGGGAAGGGACATGGGACGTAATGAACAAGTGACATACTGTTTCACTCATAGTGACTGGGAAATTTTTTTCATCTAACCCTTGATCGATCGAACGAACGATTGAACGGAAAAACGGACTATCTATCTATCTATCTATCTATCTATCTATCTATCTATCTATCTATCTATCTATCTATCTATCTATCTATCTATCTATCTATCTATCTATCTATCTATCTAACTCATTGATAATGTTTGGTCAAGTCAAGTCTCAACCTCAACACACACACACACACACACACACACACACACACACACAAGAAATAGAGTAAGCACATAAATTACCCTGCACTATAGAGAATTTATGACCTCATATCACTCCATCACTGCCTTCCACTGTCAGCATAATTCTCCTCAGAATGTATAAAAAGATGTGTGCGTGTTTGTTTGTGTGGGAAAGTGTAAAGACTGGAATGAAAGCAGACCAAACGTGCTGTGGAAATATCTCACACACACACACACACACACACACACACACACACACACACACACACGCTTGCACATAAGATTGGATTTTCCTCCATGAAATGTAAGTACATGGCGAGACACAACTGCAACAAGATCCATTTTATGCAGGATTTTTTCTTCTCACTGCCTACACTGCTCAATCATGTTACACACACACACACACACACACACACACACACACACACACACACACACAAAAAAAAAAACATATTGTGACACATTTGAATTATCTTCTTAAATATAAAAGATAATATTCCACTAAAGGAGAGAGGGTCTAAGAAACACACACACACACACACACACACACACACACACACACACACACACGCAGGCAGCCTTTTATATGTTCTGATTTTATATGAGTCCCATAAAACTTTACAAGCGTACCTTGACTCGCTTCCATGACTGACTGACTGACTGACAGACACACACACACACACACACACACACACACACACACACACACACACACACAAGCAGCCTCAGCAGTCTATTCCTCGACTGTCTTCATTTCTATAATTTCAGCTTTGTGCTTTTCTTCCTGCTGCTGATTCCATCAAAGAGTTGATTCGAGTCATTTGAAATGATTCACATTTAAAAGATTTGTTAAGGCGCCCATAATTCAAGTAAAAAAAATGAACATTAGATAAAAAATTATTTAACTAAATCTTATGTGACTCAATGATCCACAAAAAATATTAGCACACCAGACTAAACTAATGATTCAGAAATCTGCCATGCTACAATGTTCAGCTAATATATGTTAAAAAAAATTTACATTTGTAAAAGAAATTGTAAGTGTAAAAGTAAATTTTATAAAAAAAGCATCTATTTACAGTATAGCTTAGGAAGATTTTTCTCACACTAGGTTAGATTTATTTCATTCAGTCAGCATTCTTTTACTGGGTCAGATTTCTTTCTCTAAATTAGATTTCTCTTGCCAGGCCAGATTTCTCACACTAAGTCAAAATTATTTCTTTAGGTCAGATTTTTCCTGCTAGGTTTAAATTTCTCTGGAGAGTTAGATTGCTCTTGGTAGATTAACTTTCCTTCACTAGGTCAGATTTTTCTTGCTAGGTTAGATTCCTCTTACTTACTTCAGTTTATTTTAGTTTTAATTGTATTATAAATCAGATTACTTAGTTTACTTAGATTACTTGGTTAGATTTCTTTCACTAGGCCAAATTTCTCTTTTAGATCGGATTTCTCATACTATGGCAAATTTCTTGCTCTGGGTCAGATTTTTTTTGCTAGGTTAGATTTCTTTCACTGGGTGAGAGTTCTCACATTGGCTCAAATTTCTCTCAATTGGTAGATTTCTCCTAGTAGGTTAGCTTTCTTTTATTAGCTACATTTTTTCTTGCTAGGTGGGATTTCTTCAACTAGTCTTCATTTATTTCACTGGGTCAGATTACTTTGCATTAGGTTCTAATTTTCTTTATCTCCAGTAGGTCAGATTTCTCTTGCCAGGACAGATTTTCCTCACTAGATTAGCTTTCACTCACTCGCTTTGTTGTATTTTTTTAACTAGGAAAATCTTTTCTCACTAGGTCAGATTTCTCACACTAGGCCAGATTTCCTTCTCTGGGTCAGATAGATCTTGCTAAGTTGGATTTATTTCACTGGGTGAGAATTCGCTCATTAGCAAAAATTTTTCTCAGAAGTTACATTTCTCCTGGTAGGTTAGTTTTCTTTGACTTGGTCAGATATTTCTTGCTAGGTCAAATTTCTTTCACTAAGTCAGATTACTTGCCTTTACTTTAGCTAGGCTAGATTTCATTCACTAGGTTAGATTTCTCTTGCTAGGTCAGCTTCTTTCACTAGGCCACATTTCCTCTTATTTGGACAGATTTTTCTTGCAAGGGAAACTTTCCCTCACTTGGTTAGATTTCTTTTACTAGGTCAGATTAATTGCACATGGTCAAAGTTCTCTCGCTAGGTCGGATTTTTCTTTCAGCAGGTTGTTGCACTCTCACTACAGTAGGTCAAATTTATCTCGCTAAGCAAAATTTTTCTCACTGGGTTAGATTTCTGTCACTTGGTTAAATTTGCTTCACTGTGTAAGATTCATTTGATTAGATCAGATTTGTCTTAGGATAGGTCAGATCTATTTGGCTATCATAGGTTGGTATTATTTTTGAGCTACACCACTAAGCAAATATCAACAGAACAACATGGTTTATAAACTGCTCCTGCTGTTGCCTGTGGGCGTGGCCTGTCCAGCACTTTTTTTCACACAGTAACTTAAACTTGAACTGT